>NC_142064.1:213999661-214159661 GCF_059756535.1 Pantherophis guttatus
CTATCAAATGTATTGTAACTATTAATAACTTAGGCATTGAAAGTACTGAACTGAGCTTTACTGGACATAAAACATCAAATTAAAAATCAGCAATAATTAAGTTATATTGCAAAAGGAACTAATAACATTTCAGCAGAAGTGAACAATAACTTGTTAATGATTCAACTATTCAATTCAAATATCTAAAACAATTTGATCTCCAAGTCATGCAATACACAAAAACTGCTATATTCGAATTTGATTCCAAAGTGATTGGAATGATTGAAAATTAATAAAGTATGATAAAAACAGCACCACATCTTTCATAGCTGATCAGGAAACAGGATTCACAGGTGAGCAGGGACAGTTACAAGGGCATCCTCGGGAGGTCTGACAATGTCTACATTCTGTATAATAATAAAAATACAGAAAATATTTATCGTGCAGGACTGCCAATCAGTGTTTCCACAAGTAATCTCCTGAATTTAAATTAATGGATGATTGCAATTCACCAAGCAAAATTTGTGCCTGTTTTTCTTATAAACATATACTATTGATTTACAGAACAACAATAATTCTGTAGTTCCAGCTTAGCACCAGCAACCTTCTTCCCATACACGAAGAGGTTACAATTTAAAAATACTCCAATGTCATTCATATAGTTATATCTAAATACCTGCAAATCTTGTTCTCTTACATTGTCCAGGTTAGTGGGGGCAGTGGGTGGCAATGAGGCTTAGCAACTTAGATCCCTGTTTTGGAGGAAACCCCCTGTTTCCACCCATCTCTAATATGTTGCTATTAAATTGGCAAACTTTGTCCTAAAAGATCAGCCCTTTCCTAGCAGTACTTTCATTTATCTGGCAAATGGCTTGTTGTGTGTAAGTCTGGGGACTCTGTAGTACAGAACTATATTATTAGTTGTTACTTCTGCTCACTAAATCACAATGACCTTATGGGCTACCTATCTGCATACAGAAAACCATGCAATATCACAGGGTCATTTAGCCATGCCTTCCTTTGAACCCAGGAAGTCCCCAGATTAAGCATGAGTTCAGTTTCTAACGTCTTTAACTGAAATTTGTTTTTGTTTTTTTAATTTGATTTATATGCTGCCCTTCTCCGGAGACTCAGGGTGGCTTACAATGCGTTAAGCAATAGCCTTCATCCTTTTGTATATTTTATACAAAGTCAGCTTATTGCCCCCACAAACTGGGTCCTCATTTCACCTACCTTAGAAAGGATGGAAGGCTGAGTCAACCTTGAGCCTTGGAGAGATTCGAACCAGCAGTAAATTGCAGGCAGCTGTGTTAATAACAGGGTGCGTAGACCACTGTACCATCAAGGCTCTAAAATTCAAATTTTAACTCATACTCACAAGAGGGGCTGCCTATTACTAAAAATGATGGGTGGTGTTCTTTTTTTCTCAAGCTGTCGAACTGCTGAAAATAGGCCCTACATTAAAAATGTGCAGCTTCAGTGGTTCATTGACTCAAGGAAGAACTCTGCCCACCATTTTAGTAAAAGGCAGGCCATTTTTAAGTAAGGTTGTTTATACATGAAACATTCTTAACCCAGGGACTGCCTGCATTAGTCTGTTACTTTAGCATTATCGTCTCTCATTCTACTAATATCACTCTGACTTTTTTTGGCTGAAGTTACGTCAAACTTAAAACTTAGGCAAGTACATCTCCAACAGAGAACTCCTATCTACAGACCATGATTATATAATGCCACATAAGTCACCTCATCCATGACTAAATCAACGAGAACAGATTTTATAAAGACCAACCTGGCATTCAAAAGCAACAGTCAGAGCCCAAGGCATGAGGACACAATAACTTGATTTGTGGGTTGAGTACTGGGTTCTGGACAAGCTCTCAAGTAGCAACCCCAGTAGCCCCTCAGGTTCCAACCATACCTATCCCTGCCTGTCACAATCTTGAAGTTTCTGCTTTCCACTCTCTGTCCTCCCTTCCCTAGCTCTCCTTTCAAAGGCACTTATACCCACCCATACCACACATATCCGACAACTACCAACCATCCCAGTCCTTATAGTAAATATCAGACTCCTGCACGCAAGCTGTTTCTGTCTCTCCCTTCCTGTTCAGGTAAGTAGTAAAATGGAACAACTCTCCAGTTAATAGAAAACCCAGGCTGAGTCCAGAAGAAAGGTCCAATAGGCAAGTGTCCAGAGTCCACAATGAAGAGAATGATAAAACAGAGCTCAATGCTGCCTCTTTACCCAGCTCTCTCTGGGCTTCAACCCTTCAATTTCTCCCTACCAAGCCAAAAAGACTCCAGAGCTGCAGAAAATTTTCTTGATCACAAACTGGATAGGGATCAATAATATGAATGTAAATCCTAACAACATGGTGATATATATGTGAATAGTTCCTTAGTCCTATAGAGATGCAGGAATGGACACAACTAGCGCACCATCCAAAGATGTGCATAAACTCTCCTAGCCACAGCTGCCACCTGCTCTTCAAGCCAGAGCTCTGAGTCCCCAGATTGTGCACTAGGTCTACCTGAGGTAGTGTTAACCCATCCAGAATTAGAGATGGAAAAACCTTGTCTCAAGAGGCTCCAAATACCTTCTCCATCTCAGAGGTTGAATCAGAGCCTGTTTTGCTCCATCCAGACTTGGACAGCCTGGGATAGGATGGCCACAGCAACAGTCAAGGGGTCTGGAGATATAAAGCTGGGTGTCATCTATATATTGATGATATCTCACCCCAAACTGATGGATCACCTCATCCATGTAGATGTTAAATAGGAGAGAGAAACTAAGTCCTGAGGCACCTCACAAAGTAGGGGCTGCAGCCTGATTCTCTCCCCGCCTATCAACACTGACTGAAACTGATCCCAGAGTAAGGAGGAGAACCAGCACAACACAGTGCCACTCACCCCAACTCCCAAGCCAGCCTAGAAGGATACCATGATTGATCGTATTAAATGATGCCAAGAGTTCAAGAAGGATGGATGCATTATCTCCATCCCACTCACACCAGAGGTCACCCATGAGCGCAACCAACGCAATCTCAGTCCCAAACCCTGGCCTGAATCTCGACTGAAAAGCATCAAGATAATCGGCTTGATCCAAGGTCCTCTGCAGATGCCTTTCGACCACTCTCTCCACCACCTTCCCTAAGAAGGGAAGGATGGAAACTGGGCAGAAACTATCCAGCTTGGATAGTGATAGTTCTTTGAGGAGGGAGTGAACTACTCCCTCTTTCAATCAGGAGTTAACTACCACCCATCCCTTCCCAAGCAACTTGCAACTCTATTACTGATCCTGAAAAAAATCACTTACAAATTTCCTTTACAAACAACTGTTTTAACTGACTGAAACTAGCTATCAATCAACAAGCCATTTGAACCAAAGCAGTTATGATCATCAATGTTCTGCTTCTGAACATTCTATCTTTTTTAAAAACTTTTAAAAAGCAGCTATGAACTAACACACATGAAAATACGTACTGAACACACTATTATGGATACATTTATTTACTCTCTCTCTCTCCACTTTCCTGTTATTAACTTAGCTTGATATACTTGATTTCCACTGAAGCCAAGAGTACAATCATGGTCTCCTGTCTTCCTGATTGGGTTCATATATCTTATTAAACTATATTTTGATTTAATGAACAAACCATCAGATATCAACCACGAACTAAGGGGTACAAACTACAAGTGTTTGTTCACACAATAATTAAACCAAAATTAAACAAACCATAGTTTGACTATATGGACCTAGTAGTAAATCATAGTACTGGTAGCATAGACAGAATCAAAACATGAAAAGTAATGCTGCACACAGAAACATTTATACGATATTTTAACTCAGTTAAAATTGCATTTGTGTTTTTGTTAGCAGAGCCTTCCATCCTCATGTTAGGAAGTATGAGTAAAATAGATGAGAGACTTTTCATATAAATCCAAGTGTCACAAACTGAAGTCAATCACTAAACAATGATGTGTGTCTATGTGTATGAGAAAGAGAAAAAGAATAACCATAATTTTGCATTAAAAAAAGAGTGCCTATGAATTATGGTGATTCTAGAATTTTAATATCAAAAATAAGCTTCCAAACCAGTCGGACACAAAAATCTTTGCTGCTGTTGTTCTAGAATGAGCAACAGGTGGCTTTCAAAATCTAGATAACAAAAAAAATTCCAAAATAATGTAGTACATTTTACATAAAACATACAGATACTGGAAACTGAACTAATGCAATGCTATTTGACATGACATAGTCAGGGTTGCTGTAGTAGAGCACAAGGCAAAACAGAGACTGTTGAAATTAGGATCAGGACAAGGTGCTTGCAGAGAAAGTACTAAAGTACCTACAAATCTGAAATCTTTTTTTCCCTTACATTAAAAGAATGGGATCTCTCATTGAATGGCAATATACAGTATCTGAGTACTACAGAGGTGTTGTCTACACTGTATTGAGGGATACAGATGTGTATAGAAGCCATTCACCCCTGAAATCTTGTATAACACCTTTAACATTTTCGTGAGTTTAATGCAGAATTCTTTTTAAAAGTCATCAAATTCACATTCCACTTATCAGATAAACTGTTTTATCAGTGTTCCCAAATATGAAATTCTGGATGGTTGTGAATCCCCACTCCAGGAATCAAAGAAGGTATGAAACTCAGATTTTTTTTTACAATGCTCTCCTGCTACCTTATTTTTTAAAAAGTACATTTTAGAAAAATATACTTTGGGAAGAAGAAATCTGGAAGATGTAGCCAAGAAAGGGGCACGGAGTGCTTAATTCTTCTGTTACTGGCAGGTTTTCTACTTTAATACTTCTTCCAGCTTCTTGTAAAGTTTTAAATTCATATTCGGTAAGAAGACCTACCTGTGGTTTATCCCTGTGTGTATTTACAGCCTCAACATTTAGAAAAATAGATTCCACTTTGCAACCTGTAGGCGAAATCAACATTTTCATATTTAATATATTTTATTCACTAAAAAAGAACAATATCAACAGCATAACAATAATTTTTTCCTTTTATATCCAATGGATAATATAATTTGACACAAATAAATACTGGTTAAAAATAGTTCTGGTTAAGATTTGTTAACACTTGTAGCATCTGTTCAGAGTAAGGTTGCTTTATAAAGTTTCCTCCTACGACACTCTGGCATACAAATGGCAGACATAGTACCCCTTCCAATGCAACTTTGAGCTTTCTCCCAAGAATCATGAATAGCAATTTTCAGCAGCTGTAGCAACATTCATATTGACAGACATTGGGGGGGGGGGGTTTGTAAATTATTGTAAAACATTTGATTGCATGTTGAAAGTATGTTGAGTACCTTCCCTAAAAATATTGATTAGACTTTCATGCATGCCTTTAAGTCAGGTTGTTGAATTGGAGAATGCAAATTGGGAGTGGCTTTCGGGATGTAAGAACAACTTCAATTCTGATATTGAAAATATATTCTTGTTCTAAGCCATGGCTGAAATGAAAATGTCCTTCAATTTTACTGGACGACTTTTTGTCCACAGATTGCTTGAATTTGTTAGCTGAACTTTTGTTGCAGATGTTTCATTAACCAAACTAGGTAACATCATCAGTGCTAGTAGGGAGTAGGGTTTGCTCTCATTTTATATACTAGTGGTTTGCCCTGCTTGCCCTTGCTTCATTTTGCACCCTACTCTATTCTAAAAATGAAAGCCTGCCTTTAACATACAGTAATACATTTATCTGCAATAACTGCAGCTTTTTGGACACTAGAGGTCACTACAAGCTTCTTTTTGTTTGAAGTGTAACTAAGTTACAGGAGTATCTCTATCGTTTTTTTTAAATGTTTTCTTCAGAAACTCCAAATTTTAATGTCCCTCCCTCCCTCCTCTTCTTTTAATAAGTAATAATATTGCTTTTTATTTAAACTAAGTGGCATTTTAAAATTATTTTAATTACAATTTTGTTTCACCCTGGTTGAAATAGTATGACAAAGTAAAAATTAGGTTTAATAAGTAAGCTAAGCAGAGTCAGGCCCAGCTAGCATCAGAAAGGGACTCCAATAGATTACATGACAACTGCAGGCTGGATGGAAAAGTTGAAAAAAAATTAGAAAAGAAGGCAGTAGTCATCCACTTCTATATGTTACCAATAAAACTATAAAGGCAAATCCATGACTCATCATTCAGGCTCTGTGGTAGTATATTCCTTCCTTTAATTAATAATTTTCCATTCTATCATATTAAAAGTTACATTTCAGCTACAATTCTTAGACTCTGGAAGCACCCCAAGGCTTTACCAACACTGTCAACAATTCGTTTTTTGGATTCTACCCTTTTGAAACAAGAAGGCACGGAATACACACAACACACAAATGCACAGGCTTACTAAAATCCCAGTACCTACAAGAATACTAAAAATATTTCTAAAGAAAAATCAACACTAATCAAGGAGGCTATGTGAAGCATTTTGAGTGGCCACACTTCTGAAGATACTGAATAGAGTAATTCACACCACACCACTGTGTGGCAGTATCTAGTTATTCAAATTCCCAGCTTTGCCTCAAGAAGAATAGAAGCAATGTCTATTTTAAAACATTTTGATTTATGATGAACTGAACAGTTTAATGCAAACTGTAACTTGCTTAACAAGTACAAGTGATTTGTTTTGATATACAAAACTGTTAGAACTAGGAACTAATAGTCTGCCTCTGATAGATGTAACCTAATGAAAAGCGTTTTTTTCGTAATAGAGTTGATTAATTTGCTTAGCTTAAATTTGAATATCTTACCGTAAGCCACTGGAGTTAGCTTTAAGACAGTATGCAGAGGGCACTTAAGATAAGGCAGTTGTTCTGAAATATATAAATGAAGAAAACAAAATAAAAAAGAGTATCTTCTGACTATTGACTATAAAGTTGGTTACTGATTAATATTTATATCTCACTTCACTAAATAGAAACCAAAGAGCACACAAGCAATGCTACCATGGGTAACAGACATAGATAAGATTCTAAGACTTAGCCAGATGAAACATAAGAATAAAGAAATGGTAAACTGAAATCACTAAACAAATGAAAATATTTTAACCTACCTAAAAAAACAAGTGGTTCTCAATCTTTTCTTCACCATGGACCCCCTTTAAATACCTTTTGTGGCCACAGACCATGACCATAAATCTTAAGACTTGAGCTTTAAATCATAACATTTCTTCAAGCCTTTGCAAGCCCGTGATGACATCACACGCGCCCCAAGTGTCTGCAGCGGGGGTGAAATGCTACCGGTTCGCACCAGTTTAGGAGAACCGGTAGTGATAAAAACTACCGCTTCGGGTAAACTGGTAGTAAAAAATATGCTACCGGTTCGAGTGAACCGGTAGTTTAAAAGCTACCGGTTCGGCCAAACTGATAGTTTAAAAAAGCTACTAGTTTGTCCGAACCGGTATGTCCAACGATCAGCTGTGCCGCACGATTTAGCTTCGCTAGAAATCCTGCTTTCTAGCAAAGCTAAATCGTGCGGCACAGTTGTTCCCCCCACACTTGCTGTTCTATTTACCTTCCTAAGCCTCCTTTTTCCACACAAAGCATGCGTTTGGCACGCACTGTGCATGTGCGTGCAGCGTACTTTTGGCGTGCACTGTGCATGCGTGCACACACAGTGTGTTTTTGATGCACACTGCACGAGTGCACGCAGCATGCATTTGGCATGCACCGTGCATGCGCGAGCAGCAATTCGGTGGCAATCCGCAGAGGATTTCACCACTGGTCTGTAGTCCACAGGCTGAAAACTACTAACACAGTGGTATCCTAAATATGTACCACTTGTCTGCAATTATCTGGTATCAAAATGAAAGTTACTGCTCACTATCTTAAGCATTCTCTCTGGCCATTTGTAAGGTACCTACCTGCAGGCTTATCCAAAAAGTAAGCAAGCAAACAACGCATAACAGCTTGGTGACAGATTACAAGCACGTTTTCTTGCCTTTCCAGCTCCATAATTACTGGCTCTAACCTTTGAACAAGATCTTCATAGGACTGGAAAAACAATAGCAAAAAAAAATCATGGTAATATGGATATATGTATAAATGATCATAGTTTTATAATAAAATTGATTTGCTCTAAGGTAGGTTAAATAGTGCCACCTATGCACTCTTTAAAATACTATAATGGTACAAATGCTTCTGATCTCGCATAAGATGGGAAGCCTATCTTTTTTTAAACTTCCATGTGAAACTGAAAAAAATGCAGATGCTTTTAGGAAACAACTCATTAAAATCAATGCAACTCTTAAAGTGTTGCTTTAAACAAGTAATTACTTTAGGCTGCACTGTTGTATATTAGAGAGGTTTATGCTCTATCTGGATCCAATCCTACAGAGGTATTTTTTCTTTGTAACCTTTAATCATTATCTTGTGCTTAAAATCCAAGTGGTAGATTAATGGCAACTACCAAGTAATTACTGACTTACATGAAATGATTTCAACATCATTCTTCCTCTCTGCATCCATTATTTTCTAAGCAATCTGTGTCTGTTTTTCTGTATTTGATGATTTCCATACTACAGAATTTCAGTTGCAGAAGATTACAGACTGATTCTGTCACTTTATTCTTTGTCTATTTCAATGTTTACACATTAATGTTTATTTTTTCTTATGCAAAAAACTTTGTAAATAGCTGGCTAATTGATACAGCTAGCATTTACCTTGTTTTTATGTAAAAGTAATGAAATGTGTTCTTGCTGACAGTTTTCAAAAACACGAATTCTGCTACAGAAATTAATTTTTAAGAAGCTATATCTTTTGTAACCGCAAAAATGGAACAAAAGTTTTGGAAAACTACTGTAAGTAGATCAGCTGATAAAGTGGAAGGCAGCAGCCACCTAATGCTTTATCAAAACATACATTTTTGCTTTGCTAAGGAACACGTGAACAGCACACAACCAAAGTTAACCCAGCAGTAGTCATTAAGAAGATGTGCAGCTATTGACTGAAAAACACACATCCTTTCTCTCTACAATCAGCTCCAAAAAATGTTTCCATCTTACATAACATCCATTATAGCTTGATTGCCTCTATGCCATCTGTACTCCTGCAGCGTTTTGAACATTATGATCATTCAGCCAACACATGATACATGGATTTAAGGTATGTTGCACTTTTAACAAATACTGTTAGCAGCTGCTTTTATTGGTGCTTTTGATTAATGCTTGACTTTTAGTGGCAGCCTGTAAAAGGGCAGGCTAACAAGCAATTAACTGACCCTCGAACATGTGGTTTTAAAATGTGTTACTCTACTTAGAGAAAGCACATGAAAACGCTGATGCATGTTCCATCAGAGGGCCCTGGGTGTACGGCTGCAGGATGGCCAGCATTACCCCTCATCAAAATCACTGAACCAAAGTCTGAAATGGAAACAGATTTATTTCCTCCTTCTCCAAAACAGTTTAAGAAGCTTTTCAGCCCTGCTTAAAATTTGAACTCTATAATATGTAGGATAGCTTTTTAAGTTACAAACAAAAGAGCTCTGTTGCTGTTAATTAACATTTCCTACACAAATGAGAAATTGGTTTCTAAT
Organism: Pantherophis guttatus; assembly: GCF_059756535.1. Classification (NCBI taxonomy): domain Eukaryota; kingdom Metazoa; phylum Chordata; class Lepidosauria; order Squamata; family Colubridae; genus Pantherophis; species Pantherophis guttatus. The sequence continues at coordinate 214,009,197 of NC_142064.1, forward strand.
TTAGCAACAACACGAAGAAGTTGCGGAAAAGCTTCCTCATGAGAAAGAGGCAATAAACTCCCTTTATTTCAAAACATTTCTCTTTTGAAACGCTTACAAAAGGACTTCTGCATCTTCAAGCTTGCAAGAAGTAAAATTTAACAAACCTCGCCCTTAGGATATCTGTATCTGTATTTGTCCTGGTCTCTCAAAGCAAATTCTAATGGATAATTTTCCTGAATTTCTTCATATGTCATTTCTTCACAGACTCCCTATGGAAATAAAGAAAATAACAGACTACATGAAGCATGACAAGAAAATTAGGTTGTGCACACAAAAATTCTGAACTAAAATGCCACTTTTGTCATGAATTCACTGGAAGCCTATTCTTTCAGTTTCTAATTTTATGTTTTAATGTTTACTGGGAAATAACCTATGTAAACTGACTTGATCAGGCTGTGTTATCATCATCTTCATTATGAATTCTGAAGTTAAGCTGCACAAATTGGTCAGCTTAACATTTGGTCCATTGCTGGGAGAAAGTGGCAAGGAGGTGACAAGCAACAGGGAGAAAGCAGAACTACTTAACTCGTTTTTTGCATCTGTCTTTACACAAAGGGAAAAAACAGTCCAACCTATCAAAAACAGCACCACAAAAAACAGATTAGGAACACAAGTTAAAATAGGGAAGAAAATGGTGACCACCTGTCTACCCTAGACAAGTTCAAATCACCAAGATCAGATGGATTACATCCCAAGGTTCTGAAGGAACTGGCCGATGTGATCTGAGAACCATTGAACTATATCTTTCAAAGATACTGCAGCGCCGGGGAACTGCCAGACGACTGGAGAAGAGCTAAGCATATTCCAAAAAGGAAAAAAAAAATAGATCCAGGAAACTTCAGGCCTATCAGCCTGACCTCAATACCAAGGAAAATTCTGGAAAATATAATCAAGCAATGAATTAGTGAACACCTGGGAGCAAACAAAGTAATAACCAAAAGCCAACATGGGTTTGTCAAAAACAAATCATGCCAGACTAATCCTATTGCATTCTTTGACAAAGTGACAAAATTAGTAGACCAGAGGAATGCTGTCAATGTAATTTACTTGGACTTCAGTAAGACATTTGACATAGTAGACCATAACCTACTACTAGATAAAGTAGAAAAATGTGGGTCAGACAGCATCACCACCAGATGGATTTGTAACTGGCTGACCAACGGCACTCAACGTGTAGCCCTCAATGGAACTGCATCTACATGGAGGGAAGTATGCAGTGGAGTACCCAAAGCTCTGTTTTAGGCCAGTACTCTTCAACATCTTCATCAATGACTTGGACGAGGGGATAGATGGGGAACTCATCAAATTCGCAGATGACACCAAGTTGGCAGGAATAGCCAACATTCTTGACAGACTTGAACATTGGGCACTATCTAACTAAATGAAATTCAATGGTGAAAAAAGTAAGGTTCTACATTTAGGCAAGAAAAACAAAATGCACAGGTACAATATACAGTATGTGGTACCTCACTCAATAGCAGTAACTGTGAGAGGGATTTTGGAATCCTACTGGACAACCATTTAAATATGAGCTAGCAGTGTGCAGCAGCTGCCAAAATGCCAACACAGTTCTAGGCTACATAAACAGAGGGATAGAATCAAGAACACGTGAAGTATTAATACAACTTTATAATGCGTTGGTAAAGCTACACTTGGAATACTGCATTCAGTTTTGGTCGCCATGATATAAAAAAAGATTGTTGAGACTCTAGAAAGAGTGCAGAGAAGACCAACAAAGATGATTAGGGGACTGGAGACTAAAACATATGAAGAATGGTTGCAGGAACTGGGTATATCTAGTTTAATGAAAAGAAGGACTAGGGGAGACATGATAGCAGTGTTCCAATATCTTAGGGGCTGCCACAAAGAAGAGGGAGTCAATCTATTCTCCAAAGCACCTGAGCGCAGGACAAGAAGCAATGAGTGGAAATTAATCAAGGAGAGAAGCAACTTAGAACTAAGGAGAAATTTCCTGACAGTTAGAACAATTAATCAGTGCAACAACTTGCCTCCAGAAGTTGGGAATGCTCCAACACTGGAAATTTTTAAGAAGATGTTGGATAACCATTTGTCTGAAGTAGTGTAGGGTTTCCTGCCTAAGCAGGGGGCTGGACTAGAAGACCTCCAAGGTCCCTTCCAACTCTGTTATTCTATTCTATTCTAAATGGAAATTCAATTCATGGAAATATTTATCTAATCAAATTTATACTTTGCCGTAATCCAAACTAAAGTCTTTTACAAGTGGTTTACAATTAAAACAAAATATATAATAATAAAAATAACAATACCAAATTAAACAGAACCCCACTTAAGAGCAAACACTCCAAACACCTTCTGGTAAAAAAAAAATCTGTCTTTAGCTTCTTGTTGGAGCGAAGCGAAGCTGGGGTGGGAAGGGAGCCCTAAAATAACAAATAGTTTTACTCCCCCTCTCCAAACCTCCTGAAAATGGAAACAGTACAGTGGTTTTTCCCAGCTTGATCTAATTGGTCGAATCTGCTTTCTCAGATTATTTTTTCAAATATCTTCAGAAAAAATCTGTGGTTATTGTCAGGGGCTTTAGCACTAATGTTTTTCAAAATTCAATTAATTTAAAATCCTCAATGAGTTTATTTCAATTAATTTACTGAATTTTAACACACATTTCTACCAATTTCAACAAATAAAACTATTTTAAAAATCTAATCAAATTACAAACAGCATAAACAAAATAATTTGTCATTAAAATGAATTATTTGAAATGACTTTTTTTAAAAAAAAACCTGTTGTGTCACTTTCAGGTTGAAAAGTCATTTACTACAAGATGGGACGCAAATATCATATTTTTTGAACTATAATATGCACCGATGTATAAGACCCACCAAGATTTTGAAGAGGTAAATGAGAAAAAAAAAGTTTTTGCCCATCCCGGCCCCCAGGATCACTCTGCAGGCCTCCCAAACCTTCTGCACATCCTGTTTTTCACAAAAAACGGGGTGCACAGAGGGTTTGGGAGGTGAAAAACAGGATGTGCAGAGGGTTTGGGAGGCCTGCAGAGTGTTCCTGGGGGCTGGGGAGGGCAAAAACACTGTTTTTGTGAAAAACAGTCCCATTTTTGGCCTCCCAAACCCCCCACGTGTTGCATTTTTGTTCTCCCCAGCCCCAGGAGCACTATGCAGGCCTCCCAAACCCTCTGTGCATCCCGTTTTTGTGAAAATGGGCCTGTTTTTGGAGAAAATGGGACGCCTGGGCCAGGGTTTCAGGAGGCCAGAAATGGCTGTATTTGGTTATAAGATGCACCAAGATTTCCATTCTCTTTTAGGGGGTGAAAAGGTGCGTCTTATACTCCATAAAATACGGTAAATTCAATCAATCGATCGATCGATCGATCAATAAGACATTAGGGCAGAAAAACTTACCATTTTATTTTCATACAATGATTAAAACAAACTTTGATTTTCAATTTAACTTTAAAGCATCCCTTCAAATTAGGAATAGGTGTCAAAAATAAAAATAATGTATTGCCTGATATCAGTTTGGAAACAACGGAAGTAATTCTGTAGCAAGAAGGGACAAGTTCCACCAATACTTTCTAAAATTGCTGAAACCTACTAACATTTACCTTTTTTAAGCATATGATAATTAACATTATAGTCTTATGGTAAGAGAAGCAATAGGTGCAGTACAATCTAATACATTCAAAATAAGCCCTGAAAACTAGTCTGATAGGTACAAAACTTCAGGAAGCTTCAGGAGCTCTTCATCATCATCATCGTCATCATCATCATCAAAAAAACTCCAAACATTTATGGTTATGCATGTAAAAGAAAAGTATCCTACCGCATCAATTTCATTTAAAACTTTCCACTGCTCATAAGGCACTCTCAGAGCCTCAGCAGTCTGAATGGTCCTCTTCATCTGACTTGTCCAGACTTTCAGATCTTTGATGTTTTGATCATTAATGAACTGGCCCAAGCTCTTGGCAAACTGGAAAAGGTCATTAAAAAAATACATTATAATATCACAGCTACTCAGATTCAGTGTCAAAAGATAATAAATTTTGAATGAGGTCTTTCAAAGGCTGATTAGTCCTTCACCAAAGAAATTTGACTTGCATTTAATAATCACAATATTCGTTTACTAAAATAAGAAGGCGCTCTAATTTTGGTGTAAAAAAAGTTGCATGAGTGTAAGGAATTTCCACTTGTAGAAGTATAACCTCCTGAACGTTTCTTATTCAGGTTGAAAGATTTTTGTTTTTTAAGTAGTAAAAATAAACGGAGGCCTGTGACATCCCCACTGGTATGTACCGGTGATATATACTGTTGGAATAATAAGATATTCATTATTCCAACAGGGGGCCTTGCCCACGGAGCAAGCTCAATACATTACACCCACGTTCCTGTATCTTTCAAGCCTTTCTTGAAATGTTTCAGTTTTTAAGAATTTTCTGATATTAGTATCTCTCAATCTTAGCAACTTTAAGATGCGTAGACCTCAATTCCCAAAATTTCCTATCCAGCAAGCCACACTGTAAGCCTGAACACCGGGTCGCCCCACAGCCCCACAAAAGTTGCCATCGACTTGTAATTTTTAACATGTCCATGAGGGAAAATTAATAAATATGTCGTGTACATTTGCAGTTAATTTAACATTTTATTTAAATTAATCCAATGCAGCTTCTGTTTTGATCCTATTCATTTCTTTTTGATCTCATTCATTCTCTGGAATGGAGATCTGGTTTATTGTTCAAAAGCAAAATGCAGAATGTTCCATATCCTTGGTTGTCTGGATCCAAATCTCTCCTTAAATCCCAGAACACAAACAAATGCAAGATACTGCACATTTTAAAAAATTACTTAAATTTTAAAATAAATTTTAATTGTAATAAAATACAGAGCTACAATAGATAGAATATAACTACCTCTTTCCCTCTCTGGGACAAGCCCGTGTCTCCTCCTATTCTTCCCTTTAGATTTAGTTCACTTTCACCGTGTCGACAGAGGTAGATGGAACGAGGAGTTACATGGATATTCATGAGGTAGTAAACAATCCGACTCTGAATATGATCCATTACATGGTTTACAAGGTAACTCCTTCCAACATCCATGATTTTTATATAAGAAAGATCCCTGTAAAAATAGGAGACATAATTAATTATTGTCCTATTTAACCTAATGCTTTACTTATCATCCACAGAGACCAGGAATACATTTTACTCACCTACATTTGAGGAAAAGTGCAGATAGTCCTCCGATTATGTCCATTTGTGCCCCTCAGTTACAAGGACACTGAAAAAAATGGACTTGCAACCAGTCCTTGAAGTTTTGGCCATCACATCTGCCCCTTCCCCAGTCAAATGATCAAAATTTGGGCCAGCCTGCATTTACAACCATTCGGTCCTTCTTCTGGTACGTCCCCACATTCCCTAGTGCAGAGGTGTCACACTCACATGGTCACGGCGGCGCCACATGACATATCTTGACTTTTTTCCCTTCGCTAAACCAGGTATGGGCGTAGGCAGCGCATGGCACATCCAGCCCACAGGCCATGAGTTTGACACCCATCCTGTAGTGCCTACCTGTACCACCCACTCTCCTGCCTGCAGCACCAGCCTACACTCTACAGCATCTGGGGCACTCACCCATCCCATTTTCTATCTGAACTGCTAACCCATTTGCCTGACATCTTGCCTCTTTCCACTTAATGACCTAATGGTCTTGGGGTTATGACAGCAACCAGGATTACCATAGATTCAGTCTTGTGATGTTGTGCTTTACAACCCCATCATTTAGCGATGGACATTCCAGTCATGACTGCCATCAGAGACTGAGGACTACCTGTAGTTCCAGAGTCTAACAAAAATAACTTTAAGTAACAGGATGTTTGTCAATATGCAATGTATTTATTCTATTTACATTCTTTTTACATTATGGAATCTGGTTGGAAAGTTAGTAAAAATAGCTAACTGTATATAAGTAATACAGCATTTTACTAAATCTTCAATTAACTAATTTCTGAAGAGAGAATTACAAATTAACCATATTATCCATACTATATAGAATTTGTCAATCCATATAGCTTGTGGCTGTCATTTTCTATTTTAACAGATAATTCCTTGTTTGCTTAGAAATTAAGCATGCATTAAAAAGAATCAGTCTGCAAAGAGCAAAGATTTCTTGGAACTGTGGGTGTGAAATATGTTTAGCTTAGTTTTTTAATGTGTGTTCTTTGGGCTGATTTAACTCTGTAAACAGATATTTCAAGCTATTTTCTCTGACAGATTTTTTTTCCGCTGAATCATGAATTAGGGATCTATTTGCTGATGCTCTCAATTTCAATTCCAATATCCTTTTTCAATTATGCTAGCAACAGCATGAAATTAATATATCAACATTATTTGTTGCCCAAGCCACATGTTACTGCAATTTTTCTCATTCATTAGTATAAATTAACACCATTTTTGTAACTAGTACAATTCAGGTTTTCCTAGGACTTTTATCTGTTGACTATAGCCAATAAGCAATACATATAGTCAACTACTTTTGTAAACCAACCAGGTTTACTGGCCAGAATCATATAATAACTTAGGAGAATGTGGGAAAACATCCTAAAATTTGCATGACATTATTTGTAAACCCCCTAATACAGCACCAGTTCAAGTCTATATAAGGAAATGTCCACAACTGAGTGCTGTTGATGAAAACACATCCTTCGGTTTTTATTGCTGTTGTGAGTTGCCCAGAGTTTTCTTTTTTTTAATGTGTAGTCATATAAAATAAATACACAAACTCCCCAGTCTATTTTTTATCTCAAGAGTCACTTCAAGGCATATAATTTTAATAAATAAAATAAAAATAAAAGATGGTCATATTTGACAAAAAAAACCCAAAGCAGATTGAATCAGAAAACGTAATACCATTTGTCATGGACTGAATGTGGACCAAGGGTTATTTTCAAATTATAGTGACTAATGTCCAAAATACCCATGTTAAATGCTGTGACTATTTCACATTTGGTCTTTTTTTTTAAAGGCAATCATGGAATTTCACTTTTTCTTTAAACTTTTTTACTTCCCATTTTTCTTCATTCCAGATCACAAGCAAGGCATAAACATCAACAATTGAGTAATAAAATTTGTCAGAAGTACAAATACCTCACAGTAAAGGACCACAGTGTTCTTTGTTAATTTTGCTACCTAGGACTGACAAGCACACATCCCTGTGCTTTATTTATGATCTGCATTACCTCACGATTCTGTCTCTATTTTCTAATACTAAAAGCATTTCTGTTTATTCTCATCACTATCCCATTTTTTTCCTTTCTTATTAATAGTATTTATATCATCTCTCTCAGGTTAATTTATATCATTCATGTGAGAGGATGTGTTCCTCTAAAATGTATGTTATGGTTAAATGGATTAAATTTTAAGGTACGATATTATTATTTTTTTAATTAAAACTGAAATGGTCACTTACTTGTCTAGATTTTCATCCAATGTCTCATATGAATTCTTGTAACACTCAATTCTTTTCATAAAGTCCTCTGTAGCTTCATCACTAGCACAGTCAACATAATCAGGACTGCCTAATTTCACTTGCTAAGAAACCAGAGAACAAAGAAATCTCTAAATATTATAAAAGAAGTAAATTAGTTGTATGATGCTTTCCTATATTCTGTATTTTGAGTAGAAAAAACTAAATTTAAAAGAGAAACCTAACTTATACTTCAACAATTTAGGGAAAATGTACAAATTAAATATCAGTGGAAAAGATAATGTGGATAGTAAATTGTTATTTTAAGATTGACACTTTTGTTTTCAATTCTTTTCATTTCTATAGCCTTAATTTAATATATTATGTCCTATAGTGTATTGTCCAGATATCATATATATATATATAAAAATTTAATGACCTTTTATTTAAACTAAATTTGTGTATCAGTGATTGAATGACCTGTGTAGATACCATACACTAAATAAAATAAATAAATTTATATAGTTTGGTGATTGAGAAATAATATTTCCACACTTCTCCTAGCTTGTTCTGCAATTCTACGGTTAGATTAACTTCTGCCTTTCTTGAAAGAAGGCAGTGTTCACTGGTAAAAAATGTATTTTGCAAGCCAGTTTCCAGAAATTCAATCTCTAGTGAATGCAAGAATGCCTGGGAAGAAAACCTGGAAAGCTCAGCCAGGCAGGACAAGTTTTTTAGATTACAAACAATTAAGTAAAAGTAATCGAGTTTAAAAACAAACCTTAATTAGAAATCAATACAGAAGTGAAATATGTTATCTGCATGCATGCATGCATATGTAACATTTCCAAGTTTTTTTTACTTGAGTATGGCAGGGAGTGAAGTAGATTCAGTGGTTCTGGGAAGTAAACTGAGCACAAACATTTTAACGTAAACGGAAGTTACGACTCACCACAATATTTGCAGCAATAACCTCAGGATCAACACATACTGACTCCACAAAAAAAGTCTGTAAGCCAAACAGGAAGAACATTGATGTTGGACCTTTACATAATATTTTTCACTTTCTAAAAAAATGCAAAGCAGGCTTCAATGTACTTATTCAAAGGCAAAACACAGTGCTGTATAATAAAACAAATAGTAGTTCTTGTTTAGTAACCACAACTGGAACCAACTAGTTGATTGTTAAGCAAAGTAGTCACTAAATAAAACCAGAACTGTGCTTATGATCTGACTTTCTAAACATTCCGTTGATCTTTTTCTCAACTAATTCAGATAGTATAGCTTTAATGAAGTCCTTTGGAATCTAGGCATTCTGGATTTAGAGTTCATGCCACACAGAAAGGTAATGTCTCTTTCTCTACTACTCTGCTCTTTCTACTTCTGACCCCTGGAGTAGTATTAAAATAATATAAAGGGTATTTTAATTGTCATGTAACAGAAATTATAAAGAAAATTCCATACACTGTGTTTTACTAGAGGAGTAAATCAAGGAAGCATGGCTTTCTCTCTTCTTCATTCCTGTTCCCTTGCAAAAATACATGAGAGTTACAATTAACAAAGTAATTAATGGTACATGCAATATTAAAATTGACAGCTGTCTTAAAATGTTTGTTCTAAATATTAGACTGACTGCAAAGAAACTGACTGTAACAGCAGATGAAAGGTATTGGCCGTGAGTAGTTCTGTTAAAAAACCCCTCAATTTTCTAGTAAATTGTGCTTATAATAATTTATTCTGTAATTTTAATTCTGTGGTTGACAGTAACTATTAGACTTAGTTTCTGCTGCTAGTTAATATGAAAGAAGATTCTGTTGTGATTAGAAATGCTCACTTTTACATATCCTAGGACTAAATAATTTTCGCATCTTTACTCAGCTGACCTTAAATCCATTTTCTTCACCAAACTTATATATGGTGTCTCTACGTTCCCTTGTAGTATTTGTAGCATCAAAAACCTAGATGAGACAATACAGGAATCAATGGTTATAAATGGAAAAATATACCTCTTTGTAGTATTTCATGTATCATTAATAAAATGTAATAGCTTCATCATAAATATTTTTAGCAACTACTATATGGTTTTGTATAGTATACAGGTACATATATATTCCATATGTACGCATACTAATGGCAAGCAGAACAAATAGTGCAATTAAATATGTATTTGCTGAGATGTTAATTCTCCCAAACAGGGCTGCCACAAATATTTTGAAGTGTTATCATGAATAAAATGGCAGAATGAATCTACTCAATAGGACTATATCCTATATAACTATATATTATTATATTGTAACTGCATAACTATATTACTTTACATAACACAATTTTACTATGAATGTGCTATAAGATACAAATACAGAAGAATAAACATTTTCCAGAATTGTTAACTCAAATGCTCTCAAGATTCATGAAATGCTTCATCTCAAACTAACATTGAAGATTATGCACAAAAACTACAAATAAAATAGATAGGATGTTCTGCTTATTTTATGTCATGCTGTTCCCATATATTTCTGAGACTTTCAAAAGCAAAATGCCTGTTCAAACATTTGTTTCATTCACCTTTGTTTCTATTATAATTCATGCAGATATCATACTAAACTATACCTAATGTTGTTTATCTATTTATTTGATTTGCAGACTAACCAACTCACTAAGAAACATGTTAGAAATAAAATAACATATTACTCAAGCTATTTCACAAGGCTATCTTTTTAAGATGTTGACTTTCCAAATGTGACTTAGAAAGCACTTAGCAATGCAACAATTTAAAATTACCTCTGCATTATAAAAATTTATATCAGCAGATACAGATATGAAAATTATCCATTGATGCTGGCAGAAGGTTAGTACTATGTAGAATATATTCTTCAATAATAAATCGATTGACCAGAACCAACTATGAAACAGGAATTAAACTGGATCTAATCTCCAACCTCAAAGTATTTATGTAGCAGTTTATGGAATTTGAGAGCCACCACCTCAAAAGCCTGGGAAACACTGTTCTAGTACTCATTTGTTTAGCAATGCACCATAGAACACTTACTGCGACATGCCCATTTTCTTCACAAAGATATCGCTGAACATCATTTAGTGCTGCTAAGGCACACTTTCTTAAAAAGAAGAGACAACATCCTGGTTATACCCCGACAAGATTTCATAGTTACAAATATACAGGGCTATTTCTAGCATTATTAAAAGACTACACAAAACAGGACTCAGCCTTACATACAAAAGCACTTAAAAGGCACAGTTCAGAAATGCTGGAGCAACTTATGTCCAGTTCACAGATTATGGGCAATAAAATTAAAACAATGATTACAGGAAGAAAACTTAAGACTGAGCCATGCATCTCTCAAGACAGCTATCCTACTTTCCCAACTTAGTAGAAACAACCAACAGCATCAGCTGTTTTCTAATTCGCTAACATCAACATTCCTTTATATCAAAACAGCAGCATGATGCCAACAGAAAGTGACCCATGACAAACTTACTTTCGGATTTTCTGGGCTTCTTTATTATCTGGCAAGAAGAATTCAAAGGACTTGTATGTTTTTACCAAATCTCGCCGGTACTGACCAACATTAAACTCTGTGTAGAAAAGTCAAGGAGGAAAATTGAGTTTTCATTTTCTCCTATTATTTACATTTATAATTTAAGGTGTACAGAGACACCTTATTTCTGCCATTAAATAAGGTATAAATTATCTCAAGTAGCCAAAAAAATTACTATATATTATCATCTTAAAAGGCTATAGAGATTCTCAATCATCCAGGTCATGGTTATCCCAAAGGTGCTTTTTCAAGAGCTGAAGAAGCTTCTTGGATGAGAAGTGAAACATCTTCAAAGGAAAACCAGAAAGTCCTGTTGCCACTTGAAAAAGCACCTTTGGGGTATAATCTTGAAACCAGATCACTTTAAATTATATCCTAAATATTGTTTATGGGAAGCTATGAAGGGCACTGCTTTTCTTTTCCAGTTCTTCTTAGATCCAATTTTTCCTGTGAAGCTTTTAGCTGACTCTTAAATGACTTACAACTTAAATCTGTGATTAAGTCTAGGTAGATGTAACTGAAAACAAAGCATCTTAGCTTCCTTTTCTATTTGCTTCCATTTTCCTTTCCTTACTTTTAATTGAAAGCAGTTCAGTATATTGAACCAACTTTTTAAAAATTGGTTCAGAATTATGCACACTATGACATGTTTAGATAAAAAAAGAACAGTAATAATACCTTTAACTAATAATATCTTTTACCTTGGTTAACCAAACAGCAACATTTACCTGAGTCCTTAGAAAGGACTTTATAGATTGATAAAGGTAAAGGTAAAAATTCCCCTCGCACAGCCCTTCTAATTTCTATATTGTTATCTTTAAAAAGTAAAGGTTCTCCTCGCACATATGTGCTAGTCGTTCCCAACTCTAGGGGGCGATGCTGATCTCCGTTTCAAAGCCGAAGAGCCAGTGCTGTCCAAAGATGCCTCCGTGGTCATGTGGCCGGCATGATTAAAAGCCAAAGGCACACGAAACACTGTTACCTTCCCACCAAAGGTGGTCCCTATTTTTCTACTTGTATTTTTTTTAATGTGCTTTTGAACTGCTAGGTTGGCAAAAGCTGGGACAAGTAACGGGAGCTCACCCCATTACGCAGCTAGATTGATAAAATGCCAAATTCAGTCTAAACATCTGGCTGACTGTGATAAATCAATAGAAATCTTATTCTGTTACATTTTTTCTTTGTTTTATTATATTATTATAAAACATGTATTACATTTATTATTTCAATAATGTGGACTAGAGATTATTAACATTCTAAAGTTTAGATAACAGACCGTTAAAGACAGAAAAGATACTATATCAGTATTAACTGATTTAAAATACCAATTTAAGAAGCATAATAGTTGATTAATTGGAAATTAATTAATTGGGCTGCATATAAATGTAATAAATAAAAATGAATAAATAAAGTTATTTAGCTTTTACATCCAAAACTGAATACAACTTTAAAGAGCAGCTGCAAAATACATCAAAGTATTTGGTGTAAAAATAATTTTCTGCTTAAGCTGATTACTTAATACTATCTACTGTGTTGTTAAAAGTAATAGACAAACCAAAATAGGCAACAATATCTAAACAGAAAAAAGGAAAGAAAAAAATGGCTACTTGGTTAATATACTTTTAGGTCCCCTTAAAAGCCAATATTTGCCATGCTATGGGATACATTGTATATGGGAACTATTTTTACCTAAATTTTGCTTAAACCTCTGTGGTGACAGCACTCACCTTTTGTAGGCACTCCAATCCAATTTAAGTAGCGTGTCAATTTTTTTGATATGTAGGTTTTTCCTCTTGCTGGAAGGCCAACCATTACAATCAGAGTAGGACAGTTTGTCATGCATACTATAAAAAAAATGGTACAGTTAAGCATTCATGAAAAACAAGAGTATCAGTCATAGATCTGAAGACTAAATTAGGAAATAGCTGCATCTTTTTATGGGAATCATAGCACTCCAGGGAGAGCCTTGTTATTTTGATGAAGCGTTCAAAAGCTGTTTTTATTAGGTGTCATATCATCACTGCTACCGGTTCAGGAGAACCGGGCCGAACCGGGAGGAACCCACCACTGGATTGAAACATCTGGTTTTTTAAGGAATCTGGCAGCATATTACAACCAGGAATTATCTGGTTTGTACAAGTTTGCTTGTACTTCATTGATAGATTCACTTTCTTTAATTTTCACCATTTCTAGGATGGCTTATGGACAAGGAAAAGGAAAGGGGCAGAATGGAAAAATAAAAACTATAATTTCTATCATGATTCACCAATAGTGTATTAATGTCACTGGCATAGAAGGAACTGTTTTGTTTTTTCTAATGCATATGTGAAACAGATACAGCTCCTCCATTAAAGCACTAGACTTACATGGTTTATAAAGCAATGACACTTCTACTGCATTTTTCAGAAAAGCATTCAAATGTATAAACACAATAAAAACAAGTAATATTTCTATTCAATATGGATCGGCAACTTATGACCATGAGGCTACATTTAGCCCCATCTCTAACCAACAATTTAGACTCTTATCAAAATATGTTCCCTGACAAACAGCTACCTGGAACAAAGTAAAAAAAGGTCTCAAAAAAGATGGGGAAGATAAATGCACTCTCAAAAGAGGACCTATGTGTTTGTGGCTTAGATCCACCTACTATTATGATGCTTCCAAAGAGTATCCAAAAGACAACAATTAAGTTTCTATTTAATCTAAAACAAGAAAAATATGTAAACACTAAAACACGTATTAGAGTACCACATAATTCCTTGCATTATATAAACTCATCTTACATAACAATCCAGAACCTTCTTCCCCTTCCTACACATGCAAACTAACACTGATAAATATTTTATCAAACTCTTTACAAATCAAGCTAACTTTACTATGAAATTTTTATGCAGTGGGATTTCCTTTTCTCCTTTCTCTTCAGATCCTCTTCAAAATGATGCACCAAACCTCTGAAGATGATTTTGAGAAAATCAGTTCTTCCTCCTGATTCCAATGGCCAATCTACCAGCAGAAGGGATTAATCCTTTCTACTTATAATGCAATGTAAAACTACCATGTGCCATTTTTTCTTTCAATGGTGTCAACTTAGAACTAACAATCCGGATGGCCATCAGGTATAACTGTATTTTTTTTTCCATCAAACATGTGGTAGCCATATTTAATCACTTAGTTAAGAAAGAGTCTACTACAAATCATTAGGCAACACTTTTTTTGAGTAATTTCTCAGCAGCAATAAAATCATGCATTTAGAAAGACCAAAACTTATAAGAACAATTGCAAGAAAGGCACTGATAAATGCACTAATTTTGAGATGCGAATAACAGATATACATATATACATATATAAATATATACATATATACATACATACATACATACATACATACATACATACATACATACATACATACATACATACCGTGTTCCCTGAAAATAAGATCCTGTCTTATATTTTTTTGAACCCTGGAGTAAGCACTTGGTTTTATTGCCATGCACTCAAAAGTCCGATTGGGCTTATTATCAGGGGATGTCTTATTTTGGGGGAAACAGGGTATAATATACACATACACATACACATACACACCACATACACACACACATATATATGGAGATGACAGGAAAAATAAGCTAAATGTTGCAAAAGAATACAGATTATAAAACAATTCCAAGACAAATTATAAAAAGCTGTCAACTGCATCAAAGAATTGTGATGCAAACTTTCTAGGCTACCAAAAGTGAGTTAATGCATGTGGCAATCACTTACTTTTTGAAACCTACTATACCTTTACTTATTTATAAAGAATAATGGCTACAAGCCAATTTTAATTATATACAGTATATACTTTATTTATTTATTTATTTATTTATTTATTTATTTATTTATTTATTATTTGTTTGTTTGTTTGTTTGTTTGTTTATTTATTTCATGTATTTATATGCCGCCCTTCTCCAGAAGGACTCAGGGCGGCGAACACAAGTTAAAAACATGTACAACAAAATCCCATTTTAAACCAAATTAACTAATAAATAATAAATAATAAAACCCAGAATCAGAGTCAGCCTATTTGCTTGAACAACCAAGTCTTCAGGTCCCGACGGAAGGAGCGGAGATCAGGAGCCGTCCGGAGCTCAGTAGGCAACTCATTCCAGAGGGTGGGAGCACCCACAGAGAACGCTCTACCCCTGGGCGCCGCCAGACGACATTGACTCGCCGTCGAAACCCTGAGGAGAGCAGTCCTATGTGAGTGAACAGGACGGTGAGAGGCAGGCAGAAGGTCCTGCAAATATCCCAGACCTAAGTCACGTAGGGCCTTATAGGTGAGAACCAGCACCTTGAAGCGGACCCGGAGAACCACTGGTAACCAGTGCAGCTCACGCAGGAGAGGTGTTATATGGGAGTAACGAGGGGCTCCCGTAACAACCCGTGCGGCTGCATTCTGGATCAGCTGGAGTCTCCGGGTGCATCTCAGGGGCAGGCCCATGTAGAGGGAATTGCAGTAATCCAAGCGGGAAGTGACCAGGGCATGAGTGACAGTGCAAAGGTCATCTCGGTCCAGGAAAGAGCGCAACTGGCGCACCAGGTGAACCTGTGCAAAGGCCCCCCCTGATCACGGCCATCAGGTGGTCTTCTAGGGACAGCCGAGCATCCAGGAGGACACCCAAGTTGCGAACCCTATCAACGGGGGCAAGTTTTTCCCCACCCATCAAAAGTGAGGGGGTCTCTGAAACCCGAGATGCCGACATCCACAGCCACTCAGTCTTGGAGGGGTTGAGTCTGAGTTTGTTTCTACCCATCCAGGCCCGCACCACCTCCAGGCAATGGGACATCACGGAAAGGGCATCTCTGGGGTGGTCTGGGGTGGAGATGTATAACTGGGTATCATCAGCATATTGATGATATCTCACCCCGAAGCCATGAATGATCTCACTCAGCAGCTTCATATAGATGTTAAAGAGCAGGGGGGAAAGAACTGACCCCTGAGGCACCCCACAATTTAGGGGCCTTGGAGTGGACCTCTGCCCCCCCGCCCATACAAACTGCAAGCGACCTGAGAGGTAGGAGGAGAACCACTGTAAAACAGTGCCTCCCACCCCTAACCCCACAAGTCGCTGCAGTAGGATACCATGGTCGATGGTATAAAAAACCGCTGAGAGGTCAAGTAGGACCAGGATGGAGGAACAACCACCATCCCGAGCCCGCCAGAAATCATTCACCAGAGCGACCAATGCCGTTTCCGTGCTGTGCCCGCGTCAGAATGGGCGTTGACTTACCTGAACGCCCCTTCTGGGGACCGGGAAGACAGCGGTCAGGAAAGGGTTATCTGCTGCAATCCAGCGAAGATCGGGTCAGGAAAGTTGATAAGCTCCTCCTCCTGTCGCTTGCCAGCTTTCGGACGAGGAATGTGATGTTTTCCTGACGACGCACTAGCCCTGGAAGTAGTAGAAAGAAGAGAGTGGACCAGCCGAGACGAACTGGCGGACAAAAGGGTGGGGCTGACTGCTGTCTTCCCGGTCCCCAGAAGGGGCATTCAGGTAAGTCAACGCCCATTCTAGGGAAGCGGGGAAGACAGCGGTCAGGAAAGGGACATGCCAAAGCCCGAGGACTATAGGGGGGTATCCGCCCAGGACGTGGAGGCCTGGTCCGCACACACCTGTTGGAGAACCCGGCGGCCAAATGCCGCTTCCGCCGAAGCGAAGGTATCGATCTTATAATGGCGGATAAAGGGAGTGGGGGACGCCCAGGTGACGGCCCGGCAGATGTCAAGGAGGGAGGCCTGAGTGGCCCAAGCTGCTGAAGTGGCGGCACTGCGGGTAGAATGGGCAGTAACACGCCTGGGGATAGGAGTGGAAGAAGCCTCGTAGCAAGAGGCTATAGTGGCGCGGAGCCAATGACCCACCGTATGAGAGGAGACCTTGAGACCCAGAGTGGACGGTTGGAAGGAGACGAAAAGCGCCTCCGACCTGCGAAAAGAGGACGTTCGCCGAAGGTAGATGCGAAGTGCCCGGCGAACGTCCAAGGAGTGCCAAACACGCTCCCTCGGGTGGGATGGGTGAGGGCAGAAATCGGGAAGTATCAACTCCTGAGATCTGTGAAATAGGGAATTAACCTTAGGTTGAAAGGTTGGGTCCAGGCGGAGAACCACCCTGTCAGGGTGGAAGACACAGAGGTCAGCCCTCACGGAGAGTACGGCCAACTCTGAAATTCGCCTAGCGGAGGTGATAGCGACCAAAAAAGAAACCTTATAGGAGAGAAATCGTAAGGACACTGTGCGAATAGGCTCAAACGGTTCCCTAGTGAGGGCATTTAACACCTTAGGAAGGTCCCAGGTGGGATAACGATGTACGGGAGGGGGCCGAAGATTCGAAGCCCCTTTAAGGAACAAACGAATCAACGGACGTTGAGCCAAAGAATTACGGAACCCCAAACAGAGAATGGAGGATAAAGCGGCTACTTGCCTGCGTAACGTGTTTGGCGCGAGGCCGGCGGCCAACCCCTTCTGAAGGAAGATGAGTACCTGGTTAGTTGAGGCCTGCTTCGGGTCAATTCCTTGTGGTATGCACCATTCCGCGAAGGAGCGCCACGTAGCCGCGTAGATGCGTACCGTGGCTGGACGGCGCGCCGCCGAGATGGTGTCAATCACGTCGTGGGGCAGGTTAGACTCCGACAGGAGCTGGCGCTCAACCGCCAGGCGGTTAGTCGAAGCCAAGCGGCGTCCGGATGGAGGAGCAACCCCTGACGAAGAGCGACGTCGGCGGGAGGAAGACGCCATGGAGGCCGAGTCGAGAGCGCCTGAAGGTCGGCAAACCAAGGCCGACGGGGCCAGTACGGTGCTACGAGGATCATCTCTGCCTGTTCCGCCAGGAGTTTCCGGACCACCCTGGAGAGGAGGGGAAGGGGGGGAAAGGCATAAAGAAGACCCTTGGGCCACCTGCACAGGAGCGCGTCCGTGGCCTCCGCCAGCGGGTCCGGAAACCTGGAGATGAAACGTGTTGTTTGCCGATTGTCCCTCGTTGCAAACAGGTCCACCACTGGGTCCCCGAAGCGGCGAGTGATCCGCGTGAACATGGCCGGGTCGAGGCGCCACTCACTGTGGTCCAATGGAGAACGGCTCAGCCAGTCGGCCTGGGAGTTGGCAAGGCCGGAGATATGGACTGCTCGCAGCGATTGCAGGTTGGCCTCTGCCCAGGTTCCCAATCGATCCGCCTCTTCCATGAGAGAGAGGGACCGGGTCCCTCCCAAGCGATTGACATTGGCCTTGGCCGCCACGTTGTCCGTCCGGACGACCACATGCCGGTCCTTGACGATGTTCGTGAAAACTCTGAGGGCCAGGTAAATGGACCGGAGCTCCAGCCAGTTTATGTTGTGTGACTTGTCCTCCGAGGTCCATGAGCCCTGGGCCATGTGGGAGTGGACATGAGCCCCCCAGCCCAGAAGGCTGGCGTCTGTTGTTAGAATGACAGGGTCGGGCTCCCTGAACTCCCTCCCTTTGAAAAGGGCCCTGGAGGACCACCAGTGGAGGGACTGAATGACGGTGGGGTTAAGGTGAACAATTTGGTTAGAAGCCGAAAGTTGGGACTTCTGATACAGGAGAAGAAACCACTGCAGGGACCTGCAGTGGAGACGGGCCCATGGCACAATGCCGATACACGATACCATCTTTCCGAGGAGTTGGGAAAGGGTCGCCAAGGGAACATGAGATTCCTGTGCGACCGAACTGACCAGAGACCGCAGGCTGGACAGACGTTCCTCAGAAAGAAAGACCTTGCTCTCGACCGTATCGATGATAGCCCCCAGGTGTTGGATCCGGGTCGTGGGTACCAGATGGCTCTTGGCCCAATTGATGGAGAAGCCGTGAGCCGTCAGGACCCGGAGGGTGGAGTCCAGGTCCTGATGCGCCCTATCCTCCGAGCTCGAGAGAATGAGGAGGTCATCAAGGTAGCAGAGGATCCGAATTGGGAGAGCCCGGAGGTGTGCCGCAATAGCGGCCATCAATTTAGTAAAAACTCGGGGAGCCGAGGATAAGCCGAATGGGAGGGCGCGGTATTGGTAGTGACGGCCCGCATGACAAAACCGAAGGAATTTGACGTACGCCGGATGAATGGGGACATGAAGGTAGGCTTCAGTCAGGTCTATTGAGGTGAGGAAGTCCCCGATCCTAATACTCTCTAAGATAGAGGAGAGGGACTGCATTTTGAACCGCCGGTAGGTGACCCAGCGGTTCAAAGATTTGAGGTCTAGAATGGCTCTCCAACCCCCCGAGGGTTTCTGAATGAGGAACAGGCGGGAATAAAAGCCCTGCCCGTGCTGCTCCTGCGGCACTGGTTCGATGGCCCGAATGTCAAGGAGGTGTTTGATAGCCGAGGCCAGCAGGAGCCGTTTCTGATGATCCCGAGAAAGAGGGCAACGTAGAAACCTGTCGGGAGGGGTGGAGAGAAATTCGAGGGAGAGGCCCCACCTAACCGTCTCCCGGACCCAAGCATCGGAGGAAGTACTCTCCCACTGGCCGGCAAAGAGAGCCAGGCGGCCCCCAATGGGAGGACTGGGAGGGGAGCTATCTGGACCTGCGGAAGGGACGTCCGCGGCCCCCACGGGGTGGACGTCTGGAGAATCCCCTTTGATTCTGAAATCCCTGATGATCCGGAGGTCTGGGACGGGGGTAAGGGGCCCTGGGGAACCGGCCTCCCGAATAGGGGAATTCTGAATGGCAAAAGGAGCGAAGGTTAGCAG
Source organism: Pantherophis guttatus (assembly GCF_059756535.1). Taxonomy (NCBI): domain Eukaryota; kingdom Metazoa; phylum Chordata; class Lepidosauria; order Squamata; family Colubridae; genus Pantherophis; species Pantherophis guttatus. Next base: position 214,028,983 of record NC_142064.1, read on the forward strand.
AAGAGGAACGATACTCAGAACGCCTGGAGACTGGTGGAAGGATACGCTTTTTGTCCTTAGTTTCAATTAAGAGGGGTTCTAATGGGGCTCCGAAAAGAGAAGGACCCTCGAAGGCAGCAGAGGCGAGTCGCCACTTTGATTTAGCGTCTGCCTGCCAATTCCGGAGCCAGAGCAATCTCCGGGCGGTTACGGATGAGCCAATTACCTTAGCCGAGAAACGGGACGCATTAAGCGTCGCGTCGGCCGAGAATTCCAGGGCCGCTAAGATTTTGTTAAGATCCTGGTGGGTCCTGGAATCCGTAACTGGAAGCCTGTCCTGCAGCTGACGTACCCATAAAATGCAGGCCCTATTAAAAAAGGACGAGGCTATGGTGGACTTAGTCGCCCATGCTGAGGCCAAGTGGGATTTAATCAGTGCCTGTTCCAGGCGCTTGTCCTCCGGGCGGAGGTTGTCCTCCGGGGGGCCAGTAGCATTGGAAGGCGCCGGGAGGGCTGCTACCGGAGGATCCACAGTTGGAAGTTGCAGGAGAGAGGCCAACTCAGGGGCCACATTGTAAAACCGCCTGTCAAGCTGATTAGGGTTAGGCCCTGAAGCAGGCGCAGACCATTGTTTCCTAAGCACATCCCTGAAAAGCTTTGGGCCTGGGATCTCCTCAGCTTCTATTTCAGGAACCTCAAATAGGGGAATGGAACCTTGATTGTCCCCGCTAGAGATTGGGGGAGCCTGAGGGGCACCTAGGCGGGTAGTTAACTTGGCTTTGTGCAATAGGGACCTAAACAGGTGAGGTTTAAACAAGCCTATGAAGGATGGCTGATCAGGAGCCAAGTCCTCATCTTTGGAAAGGTCCCTTTCCCTAGCATCATCCTCTTGGAACGATGGTTTTTCTGATGGGACCCCCGAATTGATCAAGACTTCAGGGGGGGCCTGACCCTCTTCCTGGAGGGAACCCTCAGTATGTGGGAGAGAACAGGCAGATTCAGCCACCCAGGAGGATGTTCTGCGCTGTAATTCCGCTTGGATCCCTTTCTGAATGGCGGATTGAAGGTAGGCCATGAGTTCAGGAGTGACAGCAGGCCCTGGAGGCACAGTGTTCCCCAGATTAGTCGGTGCAGCACCCGAAGGTACAGAGGGAGAAGGTGCCTGGTCATGAGAAGGAGTATCCGACTGGGAGCCAAAAAGAGCCTCACAAATTTCCTTCTGAGGGGCTGGCAATTGCCCCCCGTCTGGTGATAAAGGACGTGAACCCTGGGCCTGGTCACCCGAAGGATCAGGTGGAGGGGCCGCAGAAGCCTGAGGGGCCAGGGGAGTTAAAGTGGTCATCACCCCCTGTTGGACTGGGGCCTCTCTAACAGAGGCATCTCTCATGGCCTTTTGTATGGAGCGTTCTATGGCCTGGTGCAGGCGAAGCTCCTCCTTAGCTTTTGCTGCAGCCTTCTTTTCCTCCTTGGAGGCCTGAGTTTTTTTAGATTTTTTTGAAGGCTCCGCTGAAGGACCAGGAGCCGGATCCTCCGGGGCGTGGCGTTTGGCCGCCTTAGAGGAGCGCGATGCCATATTGAAGGAAAAAACGGGGTCCCCAACTGCCACGAGGGAAGAGCCAAAATGGCGTCCGATAAGGCCCAGGCGTTCAGTGGTGGCCTAGGGCGACAAAATGGCGGCCGCAATAAGAAAAGGCCCTCGTTCTAGCCGCCCTTCAGATAAAAGAAGCGCCCCAATTAAAAGGCCCTGGTGGGAAGCCTCATACAATACCGCTTCTTCCGACGATGAGCCAGCCGGTCTGGCGCTGCGAAGAACCTCGGCGGGGAGCGCAGGCGATGGCAAGGCGCGCTAATAGAGCGGCGACGGCTCCGAGACAAGCGAGGCGGCTGCTAGAGGTTTCAAGAGGTGCCTTCGGTGAGGAAAGAGCGCGCTCGCCGGGAATCAAAGGAGCAGCCGCTGGCAATTAACAGGGAACCTCGACTCGAAGAGGAGGTTCCCAAGGGCGGTTTCGGGTGTTAACCGTTCGCGCCGAGTGGGAGAGACCCAGGCAAGGGGTCTCAATCCCCCAAGACCGCAAGCGGTCGCAGCGGAGTTGGACCAAAGCAGCCCTTCTCGCTGTGCACCTCAGTCAATTTAGAGAAAAATTTTTAGTTGTAAAAGCCAATTAAATTGTAAAAGGAAGACTGAAATTCAGGAGAGAGGCTAAGTGCGTTCGATCCAGCACAGATCGAGTCAGAAAGCTGGCAAGCGACAGGAGGAGGAGCTTATCAACTTTCCTGACCCGATCTTCGCTGGATTGCAGCAGATAACCCTTTCCTGACCGCTGTCTTCCCCGCTTCCCTAGAAGCCCGATTGGTACGGGTCTAGGTATTCCGTTTCTTCCAGGAACTGTGGGAGCTGTTGCGCCACCACAGTCTCAACAACCTTCGCAATGAAGCGAAGGTTGGAGACGGGATGATAGTTATTAAGTGAGTCTGGATCCAGGGAAGGCTTTTTGAGGAGAGGTCGAACCACCGCCTCCTTAAGAGAGGCGGGGAAGACCCTCTCCTTCAACGAAGAGTTGACAAGAGTTGACAATTACATGAGCAAACCTTAACTTTAATTTGGGTTCACTGCACAAAACACAATAGTTAATTGTTTAAATAACTTTTTGAAACTGTAAACATCTATTATACCTAATATTTAATATTTAAGCTCTTACAGCTCTTTTACAGTAATCAATTTCATTAGACACAGGAGGAAGTACTGTGGCCTGATTTTGATGCATACTTTAATGAAAATATCAGATACCCCAGAATTTTTCTCTGAACTTTTAAAAGTTACAACGTAGGATGTAGGCATTCCCATTAATATAGTGATTCTAACTGTACTTGATGTAAGCCAACATTACAATATTTTATAATATGTTTGCTGCTTATGAAGTTTTTTTCTTATAAATAAAAACACACTTATACCCAAGCATAACTAGGAGTTCCACATTCAAACGATTAACTAACAATGGCACCTATTACAAGCTAATATGCACTTTAAAAAATATACTTCCATTTGTAGACATCACATACCCTTAAGTAACAATAACTTAAGGGTATGCATCCATTGCTTTGAATCATAGTTCTCATTTTTGACTTCCAACCAGAATCGAGTGTGCCTAAATTTATTTATTTATTAATGAGATTTATTAATGAGATTTATATGCCGCCCTATCTCCAGCCGGACTCAGGGAGGCTCACAACAGTAAAAAACATCTAATGAAAAAGTTAAAAGAAATTAAATCCAAATCTCATAATTTAACAGTTAAAAGTGCAATTAAGACTAACAAGTTAAAAATTAAAATCCCATCAGTCCAGGCCAGCCAAACGAAACAGCCACGTTTTCAAGTCGCGACGGAAAGAGCGGAGGTCGGGGGCCACCCGGAGCTCCAGGGGCAGTTGATTCCAAAGGGTAGGTGCGCCCACAGAGAAAGCTCTCCCCCTGGGGGTTGCCAGCTGACACTGTCTGGCTGACGGCAGCCTGAGGAGGCCCTCTCTGTGGGAACGCACCGGGCGATGGGCAGCTGTTGCTGGCTGCAGATGGCCCCCCAAATATCCCGGGCCTAAGCCATATAGGGCCTTATAGGTAATCACCAGCACCTTGAATCTCAGTCGTAGGGCAACCGGCAATCAATGCAAGTTGCGTAGAAGTGTAACATGGGAGTGTCGAGATACTCCCATCAAAACCTGCGCAGCCGCATTCTGCACCAGCTGAAGCCTCCGAGTGGTCTTCAAGGGCAGCCCCATGTAGAGGGCATTGCAGTAGTCAATACAGGAGGTGACAAGTGCATGAGTAACCGTGCGTAGGGCATCTAGGTCCAAATAGGGGCGCAACTGGCGCACCAGGCGAACCTGGGCAAATGATCCCTGGTTACAGCCATTACATGATCTTCCAAGTTTAGCCACGAGTCCAGGAGGACACCCACGTTGCGCGCCCTGTCTACAGGGGCAACACCTCATCCCCTATGACCAAAGATGGAATCTCTTGGTCAGACCGAGACGCCGGTACCCACAGCCACTCGGTCTTAGCAGGGCTGAGCCGAAGCCTGTTCCCCCCCCCATCCAGATCCGCACCACTTCCAGGCACCAGGACATCATGTTGAGGGCATCGCTGGGTTGGTTTGGGGTGGATCATCATACTGATGATACCTCATCCCAAAACCCCGGATGATCTCACCCAGCAGCTTCATATAGATGTTGAACAAAAGAGGAGAGAGGACCGACCCCTGGGGCACCCCACAAGTGAGGGGCCTCGGGGCCAACCTCTGTCCCCCAACCAACACCACCTGCTAACATTCCGAGAGGTAGGAGGAGAACCACCGTAAAACAGTGCCTCCCACTCCCAACCCCTTGAGGCGTTGCAGGATACCATGGTCGATGGTATTGAAAGCCGCCGAGAGATCTAATAGGACCAGGACAGAGGAGTAATCTTTGTCTCGGGCCCTCCAGAGATCATCCACCAGCGCGACCAATGCCGTCTCCATATTATACCCGGGCCTGAAGCCCGATTGGTACGGATCCAGGTACTCCGCTTCATCCAGGGCCAATGGGACTTGACAAGCCACCACGCTCTCAACAACCTTCACAACAAAGCGAAGGTTGGAGACAGGACGAAAGTTGTTTAAAATAGCTTGGTCCAAAGCAGGTTTCTTGAGGAGGAGCCTCACCACCGCCTCTTTCAAGGTGGTAGGGAAGCTTCCCTCACCCAAGGATGCATTAATCACTCCCTGGATCCAGCCTCATGTAACCTCCCGAGCCGAACAAATGAGCCAGGAGGGACATGGGTCCAATACACACGTGGCAGCACTCAGCTTACCCATGATCCTGTCCACTTCTTCCAGAGTAACAGGGTCGAACTCCTCCCAAATAACACATTGATACTAAGACAGAACATTTATGGACAATCCGTAATTTGAAACAGTTCAAAGCAATTATGCAAAAATGAAATTCTGAGCAACTAGAAATTAAAGATTACACAACACTCACAAACTATGGGAAATAAATCTATTGCCAGAATACTATTACAGAAGCTAAATGTGTCAAAATGAATTGCTTCTATTTTCTGTCTCCTATCTCTCTCCTCTTCCTCTCCTTCAAAAATGTCAGTTCTTAAATGTATTTGTTACAATAATTTAGTCTGTAATATTGAATGGCTTCTGAATTTAGCTGATGAAAGTTGAGAACTACTGACAAAAGTTCAGCCTTTATTTTGCAGGGTTTTATTCAGTATATCTTCTGAGAACACGTGAAGCATGCATTTCTATCAAGCTGGAAAAAAAACTCTCTAAAGATAATATGTCAGTGTTAACATTAGCTCAACTTGATTAAGTCTAATAATTCCTCAATTATTAATAAATAATACTCATTGTTTCAGAGAAGTGTCAGAGCGTCACAATTGCATGTCTTTGCTCTGTTGGAAAAGACACTTAATTTTAACTTACAAATCCTAACACATGGGTTCTGAGTAAGTATGCTAAAAGATGCTCTCATAGACTGAAAGTTAATTAATAAAGAAAAATAGGAAGGAGGAATCAGTGTCTGGATTTATTCTCATGTTCACAACATGTATAGTGATGTAAATTAGGGATTGGCATTTGGACAAGTTTTTTTTTTAAAATTTGTAATAAATCATCTGGAGTTAGGGTTATGTAGTTTAGTAGTCATGTTTGCTAATGATACAAAGAGTTCAAGTTGATAAATGCAAAAAAAGGCTGTATAAATGAATTTCAAAATGCTGTTCAGTGTACCGTAGAACATATAGAGAGAATCCAAACTTCATTTACGTATCAACATGATCTTGGCATCAAGTAGACAATTAATGAAAAAGTTAACTCAACTGCAGCTGCTGTAAAAAAAAAAAAAAGGCAAGGTCCATGCAAGGAATTAAGAAGGAAACTGAAAATAGAACTGCTGATACAATAATATTCTACTACAAGTACAGGCAGTCCCTAGGTTACAAATAAGACCTATCCCTAAGTCTGTCTTTAAGTTGAATATGTAGATAAGTTAGAAAAAGTACATACATAAAAGGTAAATAAGAGGAAAAAAATATGTGATCTAACTTAAAATGGTGGATGATGTTAATTCTTCAAGCTGGCAAACTGCTGAAGCCACACAATGTTTTCATGAGTGTTACAAAATGTGTGTGTTCTTTATTGCAAACCTCTGTACCTAATTCAAATTTTTAATATAATAGGCTTTATGGCAATCCGTTCATGACTACAAGTTGTCCCTAGGCTAGGCGTTCTTAACCCAGGGTATTGTATTATTTACCATACTTAGAGAACTGTAAGAACTACACAAGAATATTTTATTGCGGAAGGAATGCAAATTATTAGCAGTCTCACAAGCCTGGATAGAGAGCAATAACTGCTATAGTTTCCAGGCAGCCAGTACAAAGGCATGCTTCCTATGATTCATCAGGAGAACAACTCTCATATGAAATGAGATTACAGCAATCAGGGCACTTGCACTTTAACTTGAGACATAAGGTAAAGATATACAATATTTATAAAATTGTGCATGAAAATTTGCTGTTCTCTCCTGATGAATCATAGGTAGCATGCCTTAAATACTGGCTGCTGGAAAGCTACAGCAGTTAATGCTCTCTATCTAGGCTTGTGAGCATCTCAAATACGTAGTTGGTCAGTGGGTAACAAAGAATGAGAGGCCAGATGGGACTATATATCCAAGCAGGGCTTTTTTGTTCTTCTGTTTTATAGACTGAGAATGTGCTTAAAATAAATAGGACTCAGCTTTACCAAACTTCTTATTTTTATACCATGTGTAGCCTTTGTACCTCAATTCAATTGAGTGGTTCCTCTTATCATGCTGTTTCTAAGTTATGATAGCACCATGATGATAAGACAAATTAATATTCGGTGTATAAAAAAAAGGAATTACCTTTTAAAGAAATGCTTGCAAGTATTCAAAGTGTTACAAAATTTATTTCATACAAATTTTGTAATGCTCTGTTGCCTCTGAAATCTGCTTTCCATAAGTCAGATGGGGATGGCTTCCTGCCTTAATACCCCCCTTCACACACACATATATACATATTTAGACATGTCCAATACCAAAATCTCCCACAAACTGAGGATCAATATCTGTGTTTCCAAATGTAATGCTCCCCCGAAAGGGCCACTGGAGTCCAGGTTCTCCTGGCCCTTTTTGGTATGGCCACCAGTCCAAACTGGTGCCTCGCTCAGGCACCTCTACTGGCCTGGGTCATGGTGGTCAGTCTCCTTCAGCAGGCAGGTCACGTGGTGGGGTGATGGTCAGTTGTTTCCCAGCCGGCAGGTCACATGATGAGATGGTATTCATGTGGCTGGACAGTCCTTTTTCCCTTCTCTCTCTCTCTCTCTCCCTCTCTTGAATTGCCTGCTGTGCTCTCCTTCCACCGCCTTTGCTTCTTCATGGATTCCTCTGCTTGCCCCACAGAAGCCTCTCCTATCCTATCTCCTTCTCTCCCTCAGGCTTGCCCCTCAGAAGCCTCTCCTATCCTATTTCCTTATCCCTCCTTTTTTTCAGGTATCTTCTCCTATCCCTGACCTTCTCGCTTTTTTTGCTTTTTTTCTAGCCAAGCCCCTCCTTCCTTCTCTTGCACTCCCTCTATCTCCTCCTCTTCCTCCCAAAGCCTCCTTTTATTCCATTCTCCCCCATGCTACACAAGCAAAAGATATGAGATAATGCATGATCCATACCCGTTCCTGTCAGAATTTCTTGTAAAAATCAAATCCAGAAGCACACACAGATAAACTGATGCAGCAGGATTCATTAACTTCTTTATATTCACAATAATACATGAAGTAAATTTACAATACCAACAGCAGATTCAGTTTCATTTCAGCTCAGATCAGCAGATAAGTTCACACACTGGTTTCAGTTTCGTTTCTCTTTACAGACTCAGAAACGGCAGACTAAACACGCCCTGGCTCCAGTCTGTCTCAGCTCCCAATTGGCTGATTTAGTTGCTATGCCTATTTATTGGCTGACCTTGTTACCATGTCTTCCCAGTCATGAATATTCTGACAATTCCTCCTGACTAGAGAGAACAAAGTTTGCTTCAGAATCCTTGACTCAAGAAGAGGAGGGATCAAGGCTTATAGCCCAACAAGATCTTCCCCAGCCCCACCTTTTTTGTTAACAAAGTCTTGCTTTAAGTGGTCAGAGAGATAACAGGAATATGGAGCAAGAAAGGGAGCGCCAGTTTGGAAGCCTTCCCAAAGTGAACCGAGAAAAAACAGTTCATAAAAGCAGAAGGTGGTTCTCTCAATCGGTGGAAAGTAGGGTTGTAGATCTGTTTTAAGAAGGCAGCTGATTTGCTTTATTCAGCAGGTACCTTGATTGTGTCTAGTAAATGTTTCCAGTGATTTTTGTAGCTATAACTGTGGCTTCTCTATGTCATGTTCTCTGCAAATAACAACAAATAGTAGTTTTTTTTCTTGGACAGGAATGCACTATTGCAGGCTAATTTTGCTCGAGGTTGACTCAGCCTTCCATCCTTCCGAGGTCAGTAAAATGAGGACCCAGATTGTTGGAGGCAATAAACCGCTTAGAGAGGGCTGTAAAGCTGTATATAAGTAAGAGCTATTATCAAAATGCTCAGGCCATTGTATAAGTTAGTCAGTATATTTCTTTAGGATTAGTTTCGCGAGTACAAAAGATGTTTGAGACAGCCTTCAGCACCAGCCTCAAATGCTGAATCATTGAAGAGTCAGCCTATATAAGATAAAATGCACTGCAGTAGTCAAGCCTGGAAGATACCAAAGTACAGTGTCTAGGTCCATGATGGCGAACCTATGGCACGCGTGCCACAGGCGGCACGCAGAGCCATATCGGTGGGCATGCGAGCTCAGCTCCGGTACTCATGCGCACACCAGCCAGCTGTTTTTTGGGCCTTCTGGGCTCACCGGAAGTCGGCAAACAGTCCATTTCTGGCCTTTGGAGGGCCCATGTTGAAAGTATAGCAGAGTCAAACATCAGGAATTAATTACAGAAAACATTTTATGACATTTTGTAATATTTTATGTCATAAAATGTTTTATAAAAATTGCCAATTTTCAGTTCCATGGATCCAGGATTTTGAATGTATTCTATAAGTTAACCCATAACCTTGGTTGAAAAAAAATCGCTGTATGATGCACCATTCTGCCCAGTTAAAGGTTACAGACATAGGCATTTTATATAAATGTTAGATAAGTTATATAGATAAATAAGATCATGTTTCATTAGTATTTCACAAACAATAAACATGGAAATGGGACATGATACATACAAGAATCTATGTCAAAGAAACATACTTAACTATATTTTTGTATTTATTTGTTCAAATTTGTATGCTGCCTATTTCTATAATTAAGACATACTTAAAAGCATGATAAAAACAATTGATAATGCCTAGATATATTGTGAATATCCTGTATCACTAAGCAAACTATTTTTTTTTAAAAATTGTTAGCTTCCTACAGTCATGCATTTGAGAAAGGCCCCCATATTGAATAAATAAAAAAACCTATTAAATAATTTTCAATTATTTTTAAAGATTAATATGCATCTATGTCAGTTATACTGTATATATTTATTGCATGTAAAACAGATGCCACAGCAACATACATAAATAGGTCAACTTGTCATACAAGATACTATATATTCAGCTCATCTATCTAAATTCCTTCTTCCTCCAGAACAACTAAAAGGAAATTTCAACACATCTATTATTCCTGCCTTAATTTTCCAGAGGCATGACCTCTGCCTGAAGATAATAAAAAGAAACGCATCCCTACTGATTTTCTAAGTCACTTCAGTGCTTCTTAACACAAAATTTCCCACTGAAGTTGGCTGAGGATTCTCAACAATTCTGCAGGTTTTTATGGATATCTCCAGGTGCTAGGATAGATATATTCCACCTATGTTGCTATTTGGATTGAGAATGGTTTACAACAGTAATCCATTCCTAGATTTTTGAAATGCAGTCTATGTGTATGTGGCCAAAATGAAACTCCAATTAGTAGATAATAATTAGTACAGTAACTAGAATATTAGTATAGACCTACTACCGGTACTTTAAATTTTTTTGATACTTTTAACAACTGCCAAATGATTGAATGTCTATGGAGATTCTCAATCATCCAGATCAGTGGTCCCCAACCCCCGGTCCGCGGACCGGTGCCGGGCCGTGGAGTACCTGGCACCGGGCCGCGCAGCGGCCGGGGGACATGAACGCTGCAGCGCAAAGGCTCCTGGGCCGTGCGCAATGGGCCGTGCGCAAAAGCTCCTGGGCCGTGCCCCCACCCCTGCGCGCGCTCAGCGGGCCGCGGCGATAAAAAGGTTGGGGACCACTGATCCAGATCATGGTTGTCCCAAAGATGCTTTTCAAAAAGCAACTGGACTTTCCCCATCATTCAACCAAAGCTGAATGGCCTTTGGGATGCCAAATGATTGAATTTTTTTTTATTTAACAGATTAATAAATTTTGAAACACATCATTTTGTCCCAAATTGGAAAGTTAGTATTATGATTTGTTTAAAACAATCCAACAGCAAATAAAGCATTATAAATTTAATTGTGATTAAATATTCTGTACAAATAAAATATTAAGGTCTATCAAAAATATGTGATCTACTTACTATTCATCTATCTACTCTTTATACCTACACTGGTTATTCCTCTAACGCAGGGGTTCTCAACTGGGGGTGTTCACATACCCTGGAGGTGCAAGATGATATTCCAGGAGGTGCGAAAACTTGGGTTTAGAAGTTTCAAAATTATAGTGTATATGCATAATTATATGCATATAATTATTTACTTTTGTAAAGGGTGCAATAATATATCAGAAGAGTTCTGAGTTCTAAGGGTGCAGGGTATAGAAAAGGTTGGGAACCCCCGCTCTAATGGTAAACTCTATAGTTTGTTCCTGTCTGGTGAAACTATAGTTTAAAGTCCAAATAACATTCAGAGTTATAGCTAAGTACCAGGCGATATTAATTCAAATCACTTAGAAGTATCACTGCTCCTAACTTAATGCATAGTAAAAAAAATATGAAAAAATAATTAATGTTAATTTCTGTTTGTGATTTTTTGGCATTGTGAAACTAAAGATGCTCTCTATAATTGTTATCTGACAAAACGTTATCTAAGTGGAGGGCAATTCAACGCTACAGATTCCCATGGCTACACAAACATACTGACTGCATAATACTTCACCTTTGGATGCCACATAGCTTTTATATCCTGAATGAGGTAACTATGGGGCAAAGCAGGCATCTTACTACTGGTAAAGAATTCTACAGGAAAAATACTAATTTTTCTTTAGGATATATTTCAATATTCAGTGTCTGGTACAGTACAAAACTGAAAGCAGAAAGCTGCTCATGGATTTATTCTTTTTACAAAGAAGAGAACTACCAAGCCAAACTCAAAAACCCTAATAGCTGCATGCATAACCATTGACATGTAAACTCTCTCTGCACAAAGCAACCACATTTATTTTTTACACATGGTGACATCTTTTTATCAGCACACAATACATTGAAATATGCTTTCAGTACTGATTCAAGTACTGATTTCAGTATAGCTCCATCCTATATTGACAACTTAGATGCAAATGGAAACACTACCTTTTATGCAGCACTCAAAGGCTGTCTGTAAGCACCAATACATATTCTCTACCATAATTAAAGTGTACATATTCAGCTGCTAAAGAACTGAGACACTGTTCCCGCTCAACTCCGTATATTTCTTCCAGCACTTCCTACTACATGGACATAGAACAGTAGACCAAAAGCCAGCTTTTCTCTTCTTTGAGATTACAGTCCATATAAGGTCCCCATATCTTCTCTATGATCTTCCTAGGCATGCACAACCTTCATTCTGCCATCAAAAAGAAAATTTATCTCTGCTAATACAAATCACACCTTGTAAAAAGACAGTCTGAAACACATTCAATCTCTGTTGAGAATAGAATAGAATAGAATAGAATAGAATAGAATAGAATAGAATAGAATAGAATAGAATAGAATAGAATAGAATAGAATAGAATAGAATAGAATAGAATAGAATAAATTTTTTTATTGGCCAAGTGTGATTGGACACATAAGGAATTTGTCTTGGTGCATATGCTCTCAGTGTACATAAAATTATGGTTATCCAATGAGTGCCACATCTTCAGATGTTGTCCCAGGTTTCCATCTTTTCCTGTTTTTAAGTGAATGAATCTCATAGTCTATTTGAACAAACAAGCAGTTCTTTCTACAACTTTATTACTTTCTCTTCTACTTTTCCCTTTTTCCTTATATAATTAAAAAACACAGTTTCTCCCTTTCTGCCCAATATTTGTTAGAAGCACCTTTACCAATGCTATCCTATTCCATGCACATTCAAAACCACATCCTAATTAGTTCTATCTGACCTACAAACCTGGTTAATATGCAAAGGTTAGCAGTATTAAATACAAATCCAGGTAAATTGTTCTCAACCTCAGGGATCACACTAGCTCATTTTGTAAGTTTCCCAAAATCTTTACTTGAACTCTCATAAATTCAGTTAGGTAAAGGCTTCACTATTATTTAATATTAATAATACATTTGTCAGGCAAGAAACTGTGTGCATTAGCAAATGAATCACTAAATGAACAGTTATACTGGTAATTTTGATATTATAAACGCTGTTAAAGATGAAATTATTGGCATATCAACATACATTTTATTACCCACGTGAGTTTTTCATTTTCATTATTATTTCACTGGGAAGATACCATGCGTTTGAGGGGAAACGGGCATGTACTGTACTGCAGCAGTGGCTAAGTACAAAAGGAAAGAGCTGGAAATTCATGAATATCATTGCAATCAATGGTTGTGATTTCAAGAAACCACCTGTAGTTCTTTTCAAATTGGCTTTTGCAACTCTTCAGGATTGCGCAATGGCATTTTGAAGGCGCCACGCATACCATGCCATACCGGAGCTATTCTCATAACTAACAGGTGCTGCAAAACCATTAGGCCAACCAAAACGGGCACCCGGGGTCCTCCCTTCATTCCTCTGGAGCTGTCTCCTTTCCAAATCCAACGGGAACTCTCCGTGTCTTACAAGAGACTTTTGACAGCAAGGAGGAAAGCAACTCCCTCAATCAATAGGGCCATCCACCGCTAAACCGGCATGCCTTTCATGGGGGGGTGGGGGGAAATGAGCGCCAGGCCTCCGCTTCCAAGTCCTGCTTCCACATACTTCACCCAACATCCGCACCGGGGTGCTGCAACTCCAGCGCCCTGACTCTCCTATCCGCCCCCTCGCCATCTCAGCTCTCATCGGTCTTCGACCCGCCACTCACCGCCGCGTTGCGCGCTATGTTTCGCCGGAAGCCCATTGCTGTAGGGCACCCAGATCTTCTGCAGGGGGTTTTGCGTGAGCTCTCGAGCCGGCGAAGACGCCATTCTCGACTACGGGGCCGGAGCTCTGCTGCAGTCCCGTCTGCTACGACAGCAAAGCGCGAACGTCCAAGAAGGTGCGCCTTTGCCTGCCTGCCTGCCAGCCAGCCAGCCGGCGTGTGCCCGGTCTCCCTCGGCGACGGGCAGGGGCTGGCAAGGCCACCGCGGGGGCGGGGTCTGCAGCCAAGCCCCACCTCCTCAGGCCAGCGCGGAGAACAGGTTGCGGAGCTCAAGGCTGACGCGGACTCGCCCACCCCCCCCCCGCCCCGCCCTCTGCGCGCTTCGCTGAGACAAAGGAGAGCCGCGAAAGTGGCGTGAGCGGGACAGGCAGGGCTTTGTTTGCCCCGCCAAGCTGGGGTAGCAAAATGAAGTGCTTCAGATGCAAAGGTTTCTGACTTATGAAAGCAAAGATGCGAAACCTTTGCGGATTTGCTCTGAAGTAAGCCTCCAGGTGTTTTAACTCAATTGACGTGCAGGTAAGAGCCGATCAAAAACAGTAACCTCTCATCTTAAAAACTAACCAATATGTCATACGGTTTTCTGAACTATAACCCATCTAAGTATCCCTTAGATTTTAAAAAATGGACACAAATATTTTTCATAAAAACCAAAGCTGTTTAAAAGCCTTGAGTCCAATTTTTTTTCCCTAAAAAGGCTATATTCATCTGAAAAACCTTTTAGACGCCTAGGATTGCAGCCGTAATTGATCCCCTATTGTTTCTTTTTCATTCTCTAAGACAATATTTCCATATATTCTGGATGCATTTAGTGTAATATGCAGTTGTTTATTTCCGATTCAAAATGAAACATGGAGAAATTCATCTTATTAACCCCAAGAACTCTGGGAACTGTAATTTTGAGAGAAGCCTAGAAATGTATTTGAAAGGTTTAGCCATAAACCAGAAGCACACACCCATTAGCATTATTAAACCACTTCAAATCCGAGACATTGCCTTAAAATATAATATATACATAATTATAACAATTAGCAGCATCATTTACTTCTTGAAAAAGCTAAGCAGGATCAGTCCTCATTAGTACTTAGATGATGATCAGAAAGTTCCCAGGTTATAAGCTTATCTTGCAAGAGATGCTGTCATGTAGGTTTCTTGTGTTTTATTAGAGTAGGACTGCACAATTTGCTAACCCATGGTTAGCTATTCCATGGTTTGCTGAACTAATCTACTTGCCAACACACATAACGCACAACACAGTGAACCACAAACTAGCAATAACACATTATTCAATCTTAAAGATTGCTTTACACCTTTGCAATATTGCTCCAAACATCAGATTCATAAACATAATATGAACATAAAAGAACATTTTAAATATATATCAAGCTTTTATTCTGAAATACAGAAATTATGGAACCATAGTTCATGAGAAGAAAGACTAGTAACACAGACCAAGTAATTACATTTTTCATGTTCAGAATTCATACTATATTGCCAGAGCACAAATCAATTATAATGACGTATCTCAGCAATCTCTGGTAATTAATAGCTATTTGGCTTTTTTCACAACTCTTTCCCTTTTCTCATCTGATGATCCTTGTCTCATCTCTATCAAGGCAGAATTCACATTATTTAAATTTTTCAGCATGGCTAGCAAAACATGCAAAGTATTTCAGGAGGAAAAGAATTGGGTAATGGCAAAACCATACATCTTTCATTTTTCATCTCAAGCTATATTGAGACACCAGGATAGAGAGGTTTTAACCCAGCTGTTTGCTCCAATCCTGATTTAGATGAGGAGGGAATGCACATCCACATTCTCCATAAAGAATTCCTCAAATTGAGCTAAATTTGTAGTAAATTTTTATTTGCAGCAACATGGAAATAGTACATAATTGCTTTCTTTCAGGGTTTCTTTTTAAACTTCTCAGACTAGCCCAGAGCCCTAGGATTCTTGGTAGATTTCCATGCAAATGATTTTTGGGATCAGCAGAGGGAAAATATAGGCTGGACACTACAGTACTACACCATTTATTTATTTTATTTTATTTTATTTTATTTTATTTTATTTTATTTTATTTTATTTTTTTATTTTATTTTATTTTATTTTATTTTATTATTTTATTTTATTTTATTTTATTTTATTTTATTTTATTTTATTTTTTTATTTTATTTTATATTTTATTTTATTTTATTTTATTATTTTATTTTATTTTATTATTTTATTATTTTATTTTTTATTTTATTATTTTATTTTATTTTATTTTATTTTATTTTATTATTTTATTATTTTATTTTATTTTATTTTATTTTATTTTATTTTATTTTATTTTATTTTATTTTATTTATTTTATGGGACTTGTATGCCACCCTATCTCCACAGGACTCAGGGCAGCTCACAACGATTAAAACACAACAAACCATTAAAACAGAAGTCCAAGTTAAAATGAAAAAATTCAATAAAACCCAGATTAAAACCCCCATCAGTCCAAGGCGGCTAGGTGAAATAGCCAAGTTTTCAGCCCACGGCGGAAGGAGCAAAAGTCAGGGGCCACCTGGAGCTCCAGAGGGAGTTGATTCCAAAGGGCAGGTGCATCCACACAGAAAGCTCTCTCCCTGGGGGTCGCCAGTTGACACTGTCTGGCCGACAGCACCCTGAGTAGGCCCTCCCTGTGGGAACGCACCGGGCGATGGGAAGCTGTTGCTGGCTGCAGATGGTCCACCAAATATCCCGGGCCTAGGCCATGTAGGGCTTTATAGGTAATCACCAGCACCTTGAATCTCACCCGGAGGGCAACCGGCAGGAGAGGTGTAACATGGGAGTGTCGGGACACTTGCGCGGCCGCATTCTGCATCAGCTGAAGCCTCCGAGTGGTCTTCAGGGGCAGCCCCATATAGAGAGCATTGCGGTAGTCAATACAAGAGGTGACAAGCGCATGAGTGACCGTGCGTAGGGCATCTCGGTCCAAGTAGGGGCGCAACTGGCGGACCAGGCGAACCTGGGCAAATGCCCCCCGGGTCACGGTCGTTACATGATCTTTAAATTTAACCATGAATCCAGAAGGATGCCCAGGTTGCGCGCCCTATCTACAGGGGGTAACACCTCACACCCTATAACCAAAGATAGAATATCTTGTTCGAGCTGAGATGCTGGTACCCACAGCCACTCGGTCTTGGCAGGGTTGAGCTGAAGCCTGTTTCTCCCCATCCAGGTCCGCACTGCTTCCAGGCACCGGGACATCACGTCAAGGGCATCACTGGGCTGGTTCGGGGTGGATATAAAAAGCTGGGTATCATCAGCATACATATTTTATTTTATTATTTTATTTTATTTTTTACTTGATGGCTCAGCAGACTAATAGCATTGTGATTAACACCAGCTGTCTGCAATTACTGTAAGTTCGAATCTCACCAGGCTCAAGGTTGACTCAGCCTTCCATCCTTTCTAAGGTAGGTAAATTGAGGACCCAGTTTGTGGGGGCAATAAGCTGACTTTGTATAAATATACAAAAGTATGAAGGCTATTGCTTAATGCATTGTAAGCCGCCCTGAGTCTCCGGAGAAGGGCAGCATATAAATCAAATTTAAAATAAAAATAAAATAAATACTTTATTTATTGTATCCCCCTTCATTATTTTTTACAAGTAACTCAATATGGCAAACATACCCAACACACCTTCCTATTTTTTCAACAACAACAACCCTTGAGGTAGGTTGGGTTGAGCGAGAGTAACTGGCCCAAGGTCACCCATGTGGCTTTCATGGCTAAGGCAGACTTGAACTCACAGTATCAAGCTTTCTATCTGGTGCCTTAATTACTAGATCAAACTAGCTTTCTCTATGCCATAATGTATACTAACCCTACCCACTCCCACCTCTACACGAATATAATTGTAAAGAAAATCAGTTTAAAAAGTAATTTTAATTTTTAAAAAAACTAATATTTTCCCATGCTAATAGGAAGACAGATTCTTCCCCAAACTGGAAAATGAGAGGAGAATTTAATGTTGAAAAGAGCAAATGGACAGGAAGCTATATCTGCTAACGTTGATAATATTGACAACTTTGAATATATCGTATTTTTTGGAGTATAAGAGGCACCTTTTTCCCTCCCTAAAAGGGGGTGAAAATTTAGGTGCATTTTATACACCGAATGTAGCCCCACCCACCCACTGGCCCCCACCACCCTTTGGCCTGTGCCTCGCAGCAGTTACCTCCTTGCAAGCAAACAGCAAGAAAACACAGCTCCTTTCAGCTTCAGCACAGCCTAATTAGCACAAATTGATTGGATCAGCCTCCTGACACTCAGCTGATTTGCTCTCAGCTGTTTTGTGCAGAGCTCTGCTGCTTGCTGCTGCAGAGATTTTTTTTTCCTTGTGCTAATCAAGCTATGCTGAAAACGAAAATGAAAGTAAATCAGGCTGTTTGCTGTAATTAGGCAGATTTCTTTTTCTTCTTTTTCCTCACCAAAAAAGGTAGGTGCAAACAATGGGAAATTTAGGGCAGAAGAAGAGAGTTCAAGATTTTAAAACACAAAAGAAAAAAAGGAGAAAGAAAAAGGCAAAAATAAAAATGGGAAGAGAGAAAAAGAAATGAAAGAGAAAGATGTTATGCACATTTAGAATTGAAATATGAATAGTAGTCAGAAATAAATGGGAAATCATGATTGTAAAAATGAAATGAATAATAATTGGAATATTTGTCTTTGTATTTGAAATCTAGACATTGATAAATTTTTATTTTTTTATTTTTTTTTTAGAAATATGAATAAGTATAAACTGTAACAATTGAAATACCTTTAATGGTATATGGTGATGAAAGTAAAAAGGATTAAGTTGTAGCTTGGATAGCAGCTAGAACATTTTTAAATTTAATTAGGGAAATTGTAACAATTGAAATATTTTTAATTATATATTGTGATGAAAGTAGAAATGATTAAGTTGTGATTTGGAGGATTATATGGGCCAAAACTATTTGGGTTATTGGGAGAGTTTAAGATGTGAAAATAAGGGGAAAGCTCTATTTAACTAGGAAATTGTAGTAATTGAGATACTATTAATTGTATATTGTGTTGAAAGCAGAAATGGTTAAGTTGTGGTTTGGAGGAATATATGGGGAAAATTATTTGGTTTATTATTATTGGTAAATATAATTAATTGATTTGTAAGAAATTGGATTGCATGGAAATAATTGGAATATTCATGTTCATATTAATATACAAAAAAAGATAGTTATATAACTAATATAGAATGCGGCCGCATGGGTAGTGATGGGAGTGTCCCGACACTCTCATGTTACACCCCTCCTGCGGGACCTGCATTGGCTACCGGTTGCCCTCCGGGTGAGATTCAAGGTGCTGGTAATCACCTATAAAGCCCTACATGGCTTAGGCCCGGGGTACCTGGCGGACCATCTGCAGCCAGAGACAGCTCCCCATCGCCCGATGTGCTCTCACAGGGAGGGCCTCCTTGGGGTCTCGTCAGCCAGACAGTGTCAACTGGCAACTCCCAGGGAGCGGGCCTTCTCTGTGGGCGCGCCTACTCTGTGGAATCAGCTCCGCCTGGAGCTCCGGATGGCCCCTGACCTTCGCTCTTTCCGCCGTGACCTCAAAACATGGCTATTTGGCCTGGCCAGATTGGACTGAAGGGGTTTTTTAAAGGGATTTTATTGGTTTTTATATTTGTATATTGAATTTTATGTGTTTTTATCTTTGTGAGCCGCCCTGAGTCCTTTGGGAGAGAGGGCGGCATACAAGTTTAATAAAATAAAATAAAATAAAATAAATAAATAATTGATTTATATTAAAATGTTTAATTTGTATTAAACAATTGTAATATTACATAATTAACCAATGTGAGGATTGATATAAAAATAGATGACAATGGGAAGGGGTATAATATAGAATAGAAGGGAAAAATTGAATTTGATTTAAGATTAGAGATGAGGATGAAGGGTAATATTGGTTTTTTAAAAAAATAGATGAGGAATAAATATGGCAAAAAGGAAATATAGAAATTGTAAATTTAATTGAAATGACTAAATACTGTTTAAATTTGTGAACCGGCCAAATACTCTGTTCAAAGAAAATACATTGTATGTTTTGTATGTGTTTGTCAAAAAAAAAAAAACTTTATTAAAAAAAAAAACAAAATTAGGTGCGTTTTATACTCCAAAAAATACAGTAATTTTAGCTGTCACCATCCAACTTGGGAAGGGATCTCTACTGCTTGAGTAGTTCAACTTAATCATTTTATAATACCAAAATGGAGTTTCTCTCCCTCTATTTACTTTCCCTTATAACACCTTTCCTTATCCCATACTTCCCAGTATATTAACCCTTACCCATCCCCATCCTAGTTTTTGTATTCATTTTGTATTTCTTTTTTTAATAATGTGATACATAGACACCTGCAAACATGCAACACATATTTTTGTATGACAAAATAATTAATATATCCAAGTTGGGGATCAATAAATGGAATAACTTATTTTCCAAGCAATTTAATAATTGTTCTATTATTATTCCTAGCTCTAGCATATTTAAAAGTATGGCTTCTTAGGTCTGCAAGGTGAGGAAGCCAAGCATTATACAAGCGTTTGCGGTGTGTTTTTAATTCTTTCCTGTCTGCTCTTTCTCCTAGGGAAGAACCATGTTATATAACTGCTCTGAACTGCCCAGAGTTTGTGAAGTGCCCAGGATACAAATACTGCAAAACTCAATAAAATACAATAAATATTGTTTTCTGGTAGCATCACAGAGTTGGAAGAGGCCATCAAGTCCAATTGCCTATTAAAACCCAGAATAAACCATATGAATAAAATACTAGCCAAAGCCATTAATTAAATCTCACTAATTTTATAATCTCATAAAATTAATGGATCTATTACATTCATGTCTTGAGTTATCATTTTACTTTTCTATTCATAATAGATTTGAGAGCTAGAGAGGGGACCATTTAAACAATAGTTACTGTTTTAAATAAAATGTACATTTAATGTTGTGATGACTAATTCACAATTTTTCAAAAAATAATACAGAACATTCAAAAGATGAACAAATAAGATTTATATTCCCTACAGTGGCTAAGTGATAAAATCACTTGCTTACTTAGAAGTATATCTTCCTATTTAAAGCATTTACAGAATTAAAGAACGTAAGTTGCGCAATAACTCAAATATATATTATTATTAAAACAAATATATTGTCAAATATTAAATGTTTAAAATGAATAATTTTATGTACATTCACTGTTTTATTCTATCATATTAAGAATATAATATAATTATATTCTATCATAATGTAATTATTAAGTGAACTTTCTAAATTCGCTAAATACGCTAAACATCATTTTGTGACTAATGTCAGAAATCAGATGTCTGGATCAGGGATGGGTTCTACTTACCTTTACTACCAGTTCGCATCGTGCCCGTGTGCGCTCTTCTGTGCATGCGCAGATCGCTTCTGATGACGTCCGGGTCAGTGGGCGGGGCCTCCTGCCAGTTTTACTACCAGTTCTATAGAACCGGTCCAAACTGGAGGCAACCCACCACTGGTCTGGATACAATAATTTTTCTTGTATCTGGTATTAATGACCTCTTCCTTATCAGCTGCTCTTACCTTCTCTAGAAGCTGAATCAGTCCTGGTATCTGTTGAATTTGTTACTTTGTTGAGTTAACATAGGAAGACAAATTGCAAATTGGTGTTGGGGGGAGCCAGATTTATATATCTCATTATTTAATCATTACAATAAATGTTTCATTATTTTAATTTGATCAGCTGCAAATAGTCAATTAAGGTAGTAAAATGTTTCTTCATTTTTCAATATAAAATATATAAAGAGATTCCTCTTAAGTGTTACATAAAAAGATGAGCCTGCATCTCACTTACTTTGGCCATATCATGCAGGAGAATTCACTGGAGAAAGCAATTACCGTATGTTTGGAAGAGTTAGCAGTAAAAGGAAACCAGGCTGCCAAAGGACACGATGGCTGGCTAGACACTATCAAAGCTGATACCAGCCAAGGCATAAAATAACTCAAAGAAGTAGTGCAGGATTAGACGATGTGGAAAGACCTGGCCATTAGAATCGGCCAAGAGGATTCAGACAGGATTGAATGGATAATATCATCATCATCATCAGTACTTTGATTAGGAAAATATGCACAGCCCTTCTAATTTTTGTATTATCTAAAAAAGGTAAAGGTTCTCGCACATATGTGTTGGTCTTTCCTGGCTCATCTCTGTTTCAAAGCTGAAGAGCCAGCACTGTATGAAGATGTGTCTGTGGTCATGTGGCCGGCATGACTAAATGCCAAAGGCGCACAGAATGCTGTTACCTTCCCACCAAAGGTGGTCCCTATTTTTCTACTTGCATTTTTTAAGTGATTTCGAACAGCTAGGTTGGCAGAAGCTGGGACAAGTAACGGGAGCTCACCCCGTTACACGGCACTAGGGATTCGAATCGCTGAACTGCCAACCTTTCAATCGACAAGCTCAGCAACTGAGCCACCGCATCCCTTTTTATTATCTAGCTAACAGCAAATTACTAAACAGTCTAACATATAAAGGATTTCACCAGTGCATGTATATTATAGGGCTTGGACTACAAATATTATAAAGTTCTAATATACTAATGTTTTAATGTTAAAATTAAATAAACTGAAGTTATAACAGAATCTGAATGTTTATTAATACAGTATTTAAAACTACTGCTCTTTTGAACATGGTAAGAAAGTGCTATGGATGTTCTTACACAATGGCTATAATTGTGGGAATGACTAGTAGAAAACAACTCTTTGCCAGAAGGCAAAACTGCTGAATTTATAATTCAGAGGAATGTGATTAAAACTTTCGTCTCTTTACTCCCTTGGCCCAACCTTGGTAGGCAAGCGATCTTTATCAGTAGTAAACAAAGTCAAAGTTTTAAAATATATTTTGAAATTTTAAATACCCAAAATGCAAACATGCAATAATATGTGTAAATTTAATCTAGACAATAATGATATTTATTAATGGAATTGCTTTGAAATGATTTTAATTTCTTGAAATTGAAACTGAAATATAAGCTGCAGAACTATAGGTTCTCAACTCTGAGTTTTGTCAACTTGACAACTTGGAAAAAATAACTGAAAAAGGAAGGAAAAAAACATCAATAGCATAATAAAACATTTATATCTTTTGAGAGCTAGTTAGAGCAAATTCACTGACCTGTACATAAAAAGTCAGCAACAAAAATCCCACAAGCAAATCAGGTACTGAGCGTTCCTTTCTTTAGTGAAAATAGACACTGCCCTCAGGAACAGAATTACATCATGTTCCTGCATTTTAGAATTGCACTGCACAGCTTCTGCTCTGTATAGAAGATAATCTATACAAAGGTCTTCAAAGTTAATTAAAAATGTTAGCCTATAAAGATAGCATCACAAGAGCACTTTCCATTTTTACATTTATTATTCCAGAATAAACTTTTTCAATTGGTTTTTTAAATTTATCCTTCTATTTTTTCTAATTTTTTAGAAAAGGAAAAAAAAGGACAAATATTGTTTGGGGTGAGGGTTTTAGCTTTCTTATGTCTAGATAAATGTGAACAATTTTATGTTCTTATCTTAAAAACTGTCAAAATTGTTCTTGTTATGGTAGAATTTCTTTTCCCTCATGGCCAAATTGTAAAAGACTATAAGTAAAATAAATTAAAAGCATGAGATAAGAAGCCAAAAAGAAATTAAATTATGTCCAGGTCATATCAAAATCATTTAGCATCCGTTTCAACAATTGTGATGTATAAAATTAGGCTGACAGTGTGGCACATTTTAAATAGTATGTAAGATCTTACAGCACTAAGAAAATGCACAGAAGAATATAGAACATAAATCTGTATAAAAATGTAATACACTAGTAGGAAATTCTCTACAATATAGAATCACGTTCCTTTAAGATCACTAATCATATACTGTATGGGGAGCTTTGTGTCTCCATATTAAATGAGCTAGTGTTATTAATCACTTCACTTTTACCAAGATTTTCAACTAAAAGACTTTGGAAATTTAAGAACCATTCTTAGGTTCCATCTGCTGGGCAACACATGAAGGTGCAGTAGAAATAGGAAGGAGCCATATGATCAAAAAAATGTCAAATCTCTTCATTGCTCTACAAAAAGGAGATGCAATCCTGTGAATCATCTGTGATTTCTTCATGCTCAGGTGGATCAACAATCATGTTGCAGTAATTCACTATGTTTTTGGTTCCAGGGAAACTGTTTTTAATAAGTATTTCACAACAGAAAAGGGATTGAGGCCTAATTTTCAACAGGATATGATATGATAATGTCATTCAGCTGTTTTGATGTTAGGCAATGCCATAATCCAACTAAATAAATAATAAACAAAGCAAATCATCATCATTTTACTTGACTATAAAAACTGTTTTCAGAATGGCAATCCTAAAATCCTGAGTTATTTCAGGTTCATAGTACTGGCATGAGTTTGATGTCTAATTGAAAAATAATTTTGAGAGTCCTGAATATTAAATTCAATATCAAATTAGATATTTCAAGCACAATCCAATAGTTTATGGGAGCACATGAATAAAAACTGGTGTGGTCAAGACTCAAAGGTAGCAATTTAGATGAACAAGAAGCTTTACTGGAAAGAGTCTTATTTGATGGTGTAAACAATAGCTTCTGCTATTCTAAACACTTAATATAGTAAGATAATAATAAAACAGCAACAGGACTTATATACTGCTTCACAATTGCTTTACAGTCCTTCTCTAAGTGGTTTACAGCAGGGGTGTCAAACGCAAGGCCTGTGGGCCAGATCTGGCCTGTAGGGTGGTTAAATCCGGCCTGCAGGGCCGGCCTGGAAATATCAAAGGACCAGCTCACTGTGCCTCTGCCAGCCAAAATGGCCCACGTGAGGGGGGGGCCTCAGGAGGCCTCCATGCAGCCCATTTTTGGACGACAGAGTGCTGCCAGAGGCCAGGGAGGCCGAATATGGGGCAGAGGGGGCCGTGTCCCTCCACACCCTATTTTGGCCGGCAGGGTGCTGCAGGAGGCATCCATCCCATCTCCCCCCGCTCCCCGCCGGCCCACAGAGAACTACAATACAATCCGGCCCTCAAAGAAATCCAGTTTGACACCCCTGGTTTACAGAGTCAGCATATTGCCCACAACAATCTGGGTCCTCATTTTACCAACCTCGGAAGGATGGAAGTTTGAGTCAACCTTGAGCCGGTGAGATTCGAACTGCCAAACTGCAGCAGCCGGCAATCAGTAGAAGAAGCCTGCAGTACTGCATTCTAAAATATGAAACTTCAAGAAAAAAATGAAATTCTAATAGACAATAAGATCTTTTCACACCTAACTCTCAAGTTTTATGTTAGAAATATTAGAAAAAAGAATACTAATTGGGCAATTAACAGGAAAGTATAGTTCCATTTTATAACACCAGCTAGATCTGCAGCCCCCAATCTTTTGGGCACCAGGGACCACAGTTCCATGGAGGAAGTTTTTTGCACGGATTTGCCTGCATTCTCCAGATGGGGCTTTGCTTGTTTGTGCTTGTTTGCACGGCCTGGTTGCTGTCATGCCACAGCCCAGTCTCAGTCCATGGACCGGGTTTGGGGACCCCTGAGCTAGATTATAGTTATATATCAGGTCACCTTCCTTAACCACAATCAAATCTTTCATCTGAGGAATGATTCAGAAGAGAGAATAGGAAAACACAATACATAAAATGTCTAACTTCTTATCTATTACTGAACTAATGGCATATCTACCAGACCCAAGATCACTATACTAGGAATATCCCTAAATCCTCCTAGGTTAATTAAAAACATTCTTGAACTATGTCCAAAGCCATTAATAAAACCCTGGAGATACACTCCTAAGAAAAAACAGCACATGAAATAATTAGCAAGAATGCAAAACATATTTTAATTGCACAGATGGTCACAGTCCATAAGCAGCAAAACACATGATGGACATGATGAACCACATTTATTCACTGCCAGTAGATGGCATCTCTGCTATACTGTCTGTTCATTTCATGTACCAAAAACTAGAGACAAAACGCAGCCTGACAGTAGCCCAATTCTAAAGTAACTCATTCTTCTTTTGTTTACCTTCTTATAAAATTCCTACAAATTATCATTATAAAAATCCATGTTTCACTAATTCCCCACCCCTAAACCACCCAAACATCCACACAACAGACCAAGTAATACTGTCCAACAGCTCACTGATGGTGGCCCTTTAGTTGATTGTTGAGTGCAATTATAGCTCTGGGATGAAAACTATTCAGAAAACGTGTGGTCCGAGTTTTAATTGTTCTGTATCTTCTGCCAGAAGGCAACAGTCATACTTAAGAGTCATACCATAATTTATTTCCTCTTGAGTAAACATGCATAGCATTGTCCTGTTAAATTCAGTAAGACTACAGAAGAAATTAAATTGTGGTCACTAATGATTTGCAGTACGCCAGTCACAAGCTCATCTTACTACTGATTCCTCTTTTTGCAATTACCTGAAAATATAGATGTGACATTTTTGTCCTATGACTCTGGTCTGCTAATATATCCAGGAGCCTTTGACATTCTCTCTTTTGTTTCCAGCTGCCTTCCTATTAACACTAGCATTTCAATGTATTTTTTTTCTGTTGCTAAGACTTGTTTTCAAGATATAAAATATGGGACATAAGGTGTGTGAGAAAGAAGAGGCACTGCAAGTAAATTCTAGTGTTCCAGGAAGAAAACATTATGAACAAATTTAGAAGACTCCATTCATCTTCCAGACCATTTCAATCTATGCCATCAAGTCAGTGTTGACTCTTAGTGAACACATCAATGGATTCCCAAATACTGTATCAAAAAACCTCCCAGCTATACTATAATTTCAGGACCCAATTTACATTTCTTGGCCCTCATCTAATCCATCACTGCATCTGGGAATTAGACGTGACTTGCCTCTCCTGATTCAGATGTTAACGACTCAGATGTTAAGAGAAAAACAGAGCTGGGTGTCCCTAAATTCATGCTGAAATATTCTGAGTTTCATAAGTGGCAGAGTTAATCCCCTTTTCTGTGGGGGCATCCGCCCTGTGGAACGAGCTGCCTCCTGGAATACGACTGACCCGTATTCCACCGTACCTTCCGTAAGGCCCTGAAGACTTATTTATTCCACCAAGCCGGCCTAGCCTAAATGGTTCTTAATTGGGATTTTAAATTTTATAGACATGGGGGTTTTAAATTGGGAAGCCAATGATTTAATTCTTTTTAATTATCTTAACTTTTGTATTGTATGTATTTTTAATTTTGGCTGTTCACCGCCCTGAGTCCCTTCTGGGAGAAGGGCGGTATACAAAATAAATAAATAAATAAATAAATAAATAAATAAATAAATAAATAAATAAATAAATAAATAAATAAATAAATAAATAAATAAATAAATAAAATCACTGTTAAACAATGCACAAGAAGTTAAAGAGATTGACCTTATTCTTAAAAAAAAACACTAAGGAAGTAAATGAATTTACTTCATATATTCCAAGATTGAGAAAAAAATATTTTTAAAAAATCACCTGTACAGCAGAGAATAAATGCTCAGAGAACTATAATGTACTGGAATCCAAAGTTCACTGGTTGGGACAATTGCTACTTTCAAAATAATCTTATTGACAGAATTAGTGTGCTGCAAAAATACTTTTATGACACCGGAACTCCAATGTAATTTTTTTTTTAAAAAAAAAAAGGCCTGTAGAAGTTATTCATTTGGCCAAGTATCCACATAGAAATTTCTCTGTGCTCTTCCACAAACGCTTAGAAAATTTTGCCAAATACTTCCTTTACTCAGTGAGAGAGTTTGTATGTTTCTTTGTTTGTAACCCTTATATAGCCGCCCATCTTTCAGCCAAATCTGGGCGGCTCCCAATAGAGAAGATCCAAAGCAAAACTAAGACTTTTAATTTAGTTTTAAAACTAAAACCAAGCCTGTGTATTTTGATGTAGGGCAGATTGAAAATTATAAAAATAGTGTCTGAGTATTATGGTTTCATTGTTCACATAACCCTGCCGTTAATGTAGCTCATCTAATGTACCCTATTTAGTAGAAAGCTATCTTTAATGATACATGTCAAAATAGATTCAACATATCTTATTACTGAAGAGAAAAACATATGTGATAAGTTTCAGTAATTATGGTATTGTGGCTAATTTATAAAACTTTGTTTCAAGGTCAAACTGGATGTAACTAGATTCTACTAAGTTCAGAATAAGGTCAAAAGAAAAAAAACTATCTTAATATTTTTATGACAAATAATTTAAGAATAAGTTTACTGTTTTGCAATAAAATAGCTTGCATAATGCTTGAATCTGGGGGCGTTAACTGTTTCGAAATCTTGTTGGGAAATTTAAGGTAAATCCAAATATTCAAAGAAGGAAGTAGTTACTCCTTATACCTGGAAACTGACAGTTGTGTTTTTGTAACTCCAAACCACAATGTGTTAAAAATCATGACCTCCTTCCTGAGGCTTTACTGCAGAAGTGAAGGACATTCTGACAAACAGCCCAAGTGCTACAAGAAGTCTATATAGCGTATATAAATTTATCAAAGAGAGATTCAACCTAGAACTAAGAAAAAATTTCTTGACAGTGAGAACAATTAATCAGTGCCTTCAGAAGTTGTACATCCTCCGTCACTGGAGGTTTCTAAGAAGAGATTGGTCTGGAATAGTATAGGGCCGGGATGGCGAACCTATGGCACACGTGCCACAGGTGGCATGCAGAGTCCTCTCTGCAGGCACACAAGCCATTAACCCAGCTCAGTTCCACCGCGCATGTGCGTGCGCGTGCGCCAACCAGCTGGTCTTCAGGTTCCTGCCGCACATGCGCAGGGGGCACATGCATGGGGGGGTGCAGGTGGCTTTCCAGGCCCGAAATGCGGCACAGGGGGGCCCACCCCCCAGGCCCTGTTTTGGGCTTGGAAAGTCTCCTGCACCAACCTGGAAGCCAAAATAGGGCGCGGGGGGCACATGTGTTGGGGGCAAGGCGCATGAGTGGGACGGGGCGCATGCACGGAGGGGCACTCACATTGCATTTTGGGGGTTCTGGCACATGCATGTGCATTCGCGCATGCAAGCACGTGCTTTGGGCACTCGGCACCAAAAAGATTAACAATCGCTGGTATAGGGTTTCCTGCTTGGGTAGGGGGATGGACTAAAAGACCTCCAAGGTCATTTCCAAGTCTTCCAATTCCCTTTCAATTCTATATATTCTGTAGCCTGTTTCCAGGGGGGAAATGGGAAGCTCTGTTTGGCCTAATTCATTGGCTAAAGGAGCAGCAGCAACTACAAGAACCATACATCACCCTTCTACCAAAAGGAGAAAAAAGAAAATTGCATCCATCTGTCCTGGGATAATATCCAAAGAGAACTACACTCTGGTCCACAAAATACAACCTGAGCGGATACAACCTCATAGACAAGGGGTTCATTTGATTATCTCAAATAATCTAAACTCACTGTAACAGCATCACCAAAAATACATTAAGAGTTGTTAACCTAATATTGCGTAGCTTCTTCTCCGGTAATATTGAACTACAAACTAGGGCATACAAAACTTTTGCTAGACCAATTCTTGAATACAGCTCATCTGTCTGGAACCCGCACTGCATATTGGACATTAATATAATTGAACGAGTCCAGAAATATTTCACGAGAAGAGTCTTGCACTCCTCTGCCTGCAACAGAATATCTTATGCCACCAGATTTGAAATTTTGGGCTTAGACAACCTAGAACTTCGCCATATTCAGTCTGACCTAAGTGTAGTACATAAAATTATCAGCTACATTGTCCTACCTGTCAATGACTACTTCAGCTTCAACCACAACAATACACGAGCACACAATAGATACAAATTTATGGTAAACCGCGCCAAACTTGATTGCAGAAAATACAACTTCAGTAACAGAATTGTTAATGCCAGGAATGCACTACCTGACTCTGTGGTTTCTTCCCCAAACCCCAAAAACTTTAACCTTAGACTGTCTACTGTTGATCTCACCTCATTCCTAAGAGGTCTTTAAGGGGCATGCATAAGTGCACCAACGTGCCTACCATCCCTGTCCCTTTTATT
The DNA here is from genome assembly GCF_059756535.1 of Pantherophis guttatus. Lineage (NCBI taxonomy): Eukaryota > Metazoa > Chordata > Lepidosauria > Squamata > Colubridae > Pantherophis > Pantherophis guttatus. The sequence goes on from NC_142064.1 coordinate 214,058,498, forward strand.
CGTATCCATTTCATCACAGAGAAGGAGGAGAGTTCTCCATGGGTTACAACATTGTTTATTACCTGCTCCTTGTGAAATGCCTTGAGAATCATTTGACTGAAAGGTAGGATTTAAATCTTAAAAACACAGAAAACTGATAACATAAGATTGATCTCAATTTTTAAAGTTCTTAATAGTTTTTACAAAACCAATTTCTTGCTTAAGTTTAGCCACAGGCTTCTTCTTGTTTCTTTTAAGTAGAAACTTTTTTTCAATCTGACTTGAAGAAAAATATTCCACAATATTAATTATGAGAGTAAAACTACAAAAATCTCAATGACCACTCATGACAGGAAAGAGTTAGCATTTTCTCATATGTCTTTTCTTCCATCTCGTGGTCATTTGATTTTTATAGCCCATTTATGTTAGTCATACTTTAAGAAGAAAGAAATATAAAACAGAGTTATTTAAATATTCCTCATAAAAAGGAATATCTTAGAAGAATTTGATTTGTTTTTTTCAGTGTAAATAAAGAAAATAGGAAGGGGCATGGGAAAAAATTCTCGGGAGGGAGGGAAGGAGAGGGGGAGAGAGAGGGGGGAGAGATAGAAATCTATGTAGCTGTTATCTGTCAAGTTCAATCTTAGAAAATAAGAAAATATATTGCTACCTATAATTAGTAAAAATCGATTTAAATTACCTCAGAGGCCTAAAATAGTGGATGCACAAGTTTTATTTGCAATCTAGAAAACCAACTTTAACAGAATGACTTATGCAATGTCCCAAAATGTTACAGGGCATTAGGGAAGGTATGAACCAATCCTTCCCATTTCCAAAATGCCTACACAAAGTAATCACAAGTTACTAGCAAATTTGTACTAAGTGTCCCTCCTTACAAATGTTTGTGCTGTATACAAAAATGTCAAGGAGCTGAGTAAGTTGATGCAGTTTGGTTCTTCTCCTATGTACTGGAAAAAGTTAAGAGAGATTCTAAAGAGGTCTAAAAAACCAAATAATATCTGCTAATTCTCATAAAGCTGCGAAGGCTAATTATTGTTTTGCTATTGGGCTGCTTCAGAAGCTCCTCCTTGCCATTTCCATATTCTTCTGCATACGTACCACTTACTGGCCCTTTCTCCCCAGTGCAGCTGCTAATGCTCTTTTCAATGAAAGGCCTCTTGAGTCAGATAACATGGGGTATTGCAAAAATGAATGGGGAAACTAGAATTCAAGGAAAGTGAGTAAGAAGTATCTCTCTGCTGTCCTAACACACTTACTTCCTGAGATCCAAGCCATAATATATGGTAACAGCAATAAACGTAAGGATTATTTCATCATTTTCTCTTTCAAAATGTTTCAAATATCAAACTTGATATTCTTATGCAAATCAGTACATTGCAACCAATTCAATTGATAATTGAAAATACGCTCAATATGCTATAATGCCATTTCAAGGGCATCAACACTGTATGTTTGCAAGTAGTAGCACCTACTGTCTAAGCAATTATTGTGTAATACAATACATGCTGTTACTTTAGTAACAATATCAATTATTACACCAAGAGCAAGGCTGGAATAAGGAAGTGAGTTCTCAAAATACATACTATCCTATAAAGGGGAAAATTAATAACTAAAGACTGTTTCTAATGCAGTGTTCAAAATAATTCTCAAATGATTTGTAATATAAACTCATCTGCGGTATTCAGTAGGTATTAGGCAGATAATTGAAAGAATTTGATATACTAAAGAAAACTCTCGATTATTCTAAAACACCCATTGTTCTAAACTCATGCATGCAGCAAGAGAATTACAAAATTACGATTACAATTTATTTAAAAATGAATTACACAGCTCCAACCAGAGGGGATACCTTAACAATCTGACCAAACTATTTTACTTGTGTTTTGTTAAAAAAATGAATCTGAATATATACAACTAAAGGCAATTTAGGAGTTCAGGAATTCAATATATATGTCTTTCAGACTGTTATACTCACCTGTATAATAGTTTATATGATATCGGTGGAGGCTGCAGTGGTTCCTATAATTCTTACAGCAAAAAGGAATGTAATCTGTTCAGATGACACATCAATGGATTCACAAAGTATGTAAAAGCCAATTTAATGGTATTTGATCAATAGGCAAATTATCCATGGTGAGGTAAGGAACAATAAATATGTATCTGTATGAAAAACTGAAAAGCAAGAACTAAGCTAAACAAATTAAGAAATTTTCTTCTTTCTCCTTATACAATAATATGCCATGCTGAATAGTCATTAATTAAAGCAGTAAAGCAATTAAAGTCAACATACTGGAAATCAATACAATCAAGATAAGTTTTTAATGTCAACAAAATAAATATCACTAAATTCCTGAAATTCAAAAATAAAATAGCCTTAAAGATACAACTACTTAACTCAGAAATATCAAGCAATAATTACCCTGAGTTAACACAAATCACACTTAGCAAAATAATGGCATGTGATGCATAAACCTTCAGGTAAATTATACTGATTCATCTTATTTCACATACATCAGGCTCAGAATGCTTAAACGTATGAATGAGTCTTAAGTGACCCTACTTTGTAATAATCAAGACACAAAATTACAAGGTTGTGCTAATTAAACATGTTTGTAATCACTAACAATATATATTTGCAATTTTTTAACTTTTCAGTTAGGGTTAGGGTTCATAAAGAAATATTTCTCCCTAGCTGCAACTCTCAAATTGTTTTTCAATGTTTAGAAAACATGAAATAACTAGTCCTTTAATTACAGTAATACTTTTTACACTCATTTATCAATTATTGTTTTTTCCAGTAGTATCTGACAACCAGATTGAAACTGATGAAAATCCCCTCCAAAAAGATCAAACAATTACTTTGAAAGAAGTCTGTCAAATTTAGAAGCATGAAGAACCCTCAAAACTTTTTAACACAATTTTAAAATAATTCTAAATATCAAGAGTACAACTGAAAAAATGTGGAAAAATCTGTACTCTTCATCCATATCTTTTTAATGCCCTCTCCCTGGTGTTAGCTGACTCCTATACTTCTCGATGGGAGAGGGAGCTGACGAAGAAACTCCATCTGCTAGGTTTTTCGGGGGATGCATTGGGAGACTATGGCCTTAAGGACGCCCAATCTAGGATAGTCCAACGGCTTGTGGACATAGACTTGCAATATCTAAGAGCTAGAGCTAATAAAACCTGCTCCCCTTTGATCTTCAGCCAATTTAACAATTATGGACTGAGGATGGCCTCATATTTTTATACTTTAACCATCCCTAAGTATAGAAGAGTCTTCTCCCTTGCTCGTTTCAACGTCTTGCCTCAGCATTGCTGGACGGATGATTCAAGAGGCTCCCAATAAGTGAGCGGTTATGCCCCTGTGATAGAGCTGAGGTTGAACCTGTGGAGCATGTTCTTTTATATTGCCCTATGTATAACGCAGACAGGACTAAATTACTGTCTCTCTTGGAAACAGATCTCTTAGGATCCAGTTCTAGTAATTTGACCTTATATTGTTTAGGGGATGGCTCTCACACATTACTTTTCAGATTTCTAAATTTTTTTTTTAAGAGCTGTAACTATTACAGGAGAACGATGTAATTCCTCTCAGCCAAGGCTTCTGGTAGCCAACTGTGTATGATGTTACTTTCCCCACATTCTTTTGCAATTATATCTGTATTTTGGTCTGAGACCGCAAATAAAAGTTATTATAACATTTTTTTAATGTTACCACATCACTCACGGACTCTATTTTATGCTGCTAAAATATATCTTTCAATTGCCATCTATATCTTTCTGGAGCTTATAACTACTCTGTTTTGAAAATTAGAAAATGTAACATTTGCAGAAGTATGTGGATTTTTTTTTTCTATTCCTACCTGGTCATATTTAGATACACATATAGCACATAATACATATGTTATACCAGCAGTAATTTTACATTAAACATTTTTTGTTCATTAGAATATATATATATAATATATTCATGTTGACACAATTGTCATTCATAATTATATAATAAGTAAAAAACAGTGTAAGAACAAATATAATAAGAGTTGCAAAAGTAAGGCAAAAACAGAGAGATGAATGCCATATCTACAAGAATTTGTTTCCAAAGAAACTCTGCTATATACTCCATAAGGAAACTATATTATCAGTAATCAATGCAGTCTAAATTTTCAAATTACATATTAATGAAGTGGCTAACACATATTTTATTGGGCAATTCCCATTAGTAATGGTTATTTTGGAGACTATTTTCTTTTTATGCAGGCTTCCAAATTTACTTTGAATTAGATCAGATTGCTTTTTTATATTAATCTGGAGAAACAAACAATTTTAAGATTCCATGCTCTATTGAAACAAAAATTTATATGCCTTTTGTTCAAGGGTTATAAAAATAGATGTAAAATGTCCATTTGCCTTTTGTTGGCAGAATTTCAATTTTCAAAATGATATCAACAACAAAGATCTCAAACTACAGTATTAAAAATGTATACAGTGCATTATCTCAAGGGAAAATTTGTATAACTTCTAAGGGCAATGCTTCCTTCCATCAATTTGATGTATTGGATCATTAGGGCTCAAATGCTCTGTAAGATAACATACTTTGTATAGTTATTTTAAAGAGAAAGATAAAAATCATAGGCCAATATCTAATTACATGCATGACTGTAGAGTATGTAGCTAATTTACTGGTTCTAGTATGAATAAGTGGAGTATATTTGCATTACACTTAGGTTGGTCGCTTAGCTAACCTTCATGGCTATAGTCTCCAGCTTTCTAGTTTAGGGTCTTAACCACTAGAGCAGTGGGTCTCAACCTTCCTAATGCCGCGCCCCTTTAATACAGTTCCTCATGTTGTGGTGACCCCCAACCATAAAATTATTCCTAAAATCATTGAAAATATGTGTTTTCAGATGGTCTTAGGCGACCCCTGTGAAAGGGTCGTTCGACCCCCAAAGGGGTCCCAACCCACAGGTTGAGAACCACTGCACTAGACCGAACTGGGTCTCGCCTTCCTCTGAAAAAGCTGACAATATATCTTGTACAAGGTATTTATTAACTATGGCAATTTTAGCTACTTTTATAAGATTGGGAACAGGCCAGTGAATCTTTGTGATCATATATTGCCCATTACAGATGCACAAAATGTTTGAAGTATTCTGTTTTGAGTTTGAAACAGTTATTTATCTCACTAGAAACTAGATCTTACTTTTAAAATAGTCCAGAAGTGTTCTGAAATCAAAATAGTCCTGTTTTGAATTTGAAACAGATGTTTCAGGATTGGGCTATTTTTGGCAAGGTTAGAATAGATACTCCACATGTGAAACATTTCATTATTGGAATATTTTATACATCCCTACAGCCTATGCAGAGATTCTCCATCCATCCCTTCACTAATCCACAAATTGTTCATTAGAAACTAAGGGATACATGATAGAGGCAATTTATTTAAGCACATGCAGTCCTCATTGTGTCACCACAATTGAGACCTAAATTTCTATTGTTAAGCAAGATAGTTGTTAAATGGATTTTGCCCCATTCTATGACCGTTCTTGCCACAGTTATTTAGTGAATCACTGCAGTTGTTAAGTTAGTAACATGATTGTTAAGTGAATCTGGCTTTTCCATTGACTTTGCTTGTTGGAAAATCACAAAAGGCAATCACATGACTCCAGGACACAGTAACGGTCATGCATGAGTGTCTGAATTGCCAAGTGTCTGAATTTTGATCATGTGACATTGGGGATGCTGCAACAGTCATTAAGTGTGAAAAATGGTCATAACTCGCACTTTTCATTGCCTTTTTAACTTTGAACAGTCACTAAACGAACTGTTGTAAGTTGAGAACTACCTGTAATCTTTCTTACCTGGCTTCAATTTATTGAAGCCAGGTAAGATATTCAATTTAAATATGCTTAATATTTGTACAACCGCATTCTCAACCATAGTTAAGATAGAAAGGAATAATTCTTCTTGGGGAAGTAGAAAGCATATGATACACCAGCCTATTTCTGATCCTTAAACTACAATTTAAACTGTTATATCTGTTCAGCCTCATATTACCCATGGGAAAATGTTTACAGCATAATACACTTTCATATTAGCATCTTAGCATTCCTTTACAAAAGATGCAAGAGATAATGGTTAAGAATATCTTAAATATTTCTGGATTTTTTCCAATCAATATGCTGACTCAAATTGAGCCATTCCCAGAGAAAGGTTTCTCCATTACTAAGGGTACTACATAATTTACAACAGAACAGGTCTATAAATAATTTGAGAAATTGAACTCATGGAAAAATAACAGTTATGATAGAATTGTCAACAGCAGACTAACTTATCATTAGGCAGATGTAAATTTCATGAAGACCATGTCGCAAATGAATGGGAAAAGGGACCACCTATTACTATTTTTTTAACTGTTTACCTAAATTTCTCTCACACACATATATCAAATATTCAACAATTAAAAAAAGTAAACTTTCACTGCCAAAAGATAGGGGAGGAGAAACAAGGCCAGCAGTATTTAGCAGTATCCTAGTAGATAGGAAATGATTATAGTGATATTATATGAAAAATTAAAGCCATCATTATATCTCACACATATTCAGATCCAATGCCATTTTCATGGATCTCACTTCTTTCTCAACAACTGGGCACGTTTCTTCAACTTTAAGCCATAAACTGGAGAGGATAGCTTCCTTAAACTCTTTCTCATCCAGCTTAAGTATGAAGAGTATGCTATAAACTGAAAAGATTGAAGGTGTAATTTATGCTAATCAAACCTGCAATATAAGGTGCAGCTCCTAACCTTCCAAAACATTCCTAATCACAATGAATGCCTTACATTTTAAAAAGAAAATCATACTGTACACTTTGTAAAAATGCATCATTAATACTAGATATGCTTTAGAAAATGCATTGGCAAATCAAAGAGGATAAAATAAAACACCTATTCCTTCCATATTTATATTTGCAAATAGTTAAAACATTACTAATAGTGGATTAAAAATGGAAAACAATAGCCATGAATCATATTTATTATATACTTCATGTGATTTATATAATTCTTTGTCTCTAGTGAGCCAGTACAAAAAAATACAATGGAACTTATTTTTTTAGATTTGTTTCCACAAAAAGACTGAATTTTATCTAGCCAACGACAAAGTGAGAGGAGTGGCTATATATAAATAAGTAAATTCCTGCACCAACACCACTTATATGTAAATATTTTTTTAAAAAACCAGGAGAATCCTAAGAACTGAAGTAGAGCTTAGTCAGATCAGCCTCATAGCCAAAATGAAACAACAGTCTGCCATCATGGCTAATCAAATACATTCAGAAAATTCTAAACAGGACCAGAGGGTGAACACCTTCTTCCATTACTGCTTCTTAGCACCTACCACTTAGGATAGGCTGCCTGTAATTCCAGAGGGAATAAAACATACATTAAGACAAATAACTATTAATAGTCCAATCCTTATAAATTTCTTCAGTCTCTTTTAAAACAATTTTGTTTCTTTTAAAATGTTTGTTTTTCCCATTGAACCTTATCATTTCTTAGAATTAATTCTATTTAATTCCAGCTGATTGAAACACCATGAACTTCAACCAGATTTATTTCTGGAAAAAGGACACTCCTAGGCAGCTGAATTGGCGTATTCAGAAATCCTAAAATATTCCTTCTCTAGAGACAGAATATTTTACACATGACCAGAATTGCCAATGGTCCTCCAAATACAGTCTAATTATAATTTGTATAAGGAACTAACTGTGTTCACTGCGCTGACTATTTTATTTTAATTTTCATTTCCCTTCTAAGGAAAAGGCAGTCAAGTGCTGTAGCATTTCAGTTCTAGCGTAAGACTTCCTAAATAAGTAATCATTAGTTCTTTCCTAATTATTCTAGCATTCTATGACCCCAAAATCTTTTTCCAGATGATACACTATCAGCTGATCTCTTATTCATGTGTATGTGATGTTTGGAGCATGTGTATGTGTTGTATATGCCAAGCTGCATTACTTGCCCTTCTTACATTTAACGTTATTAGCTGTTTTCAGACTCCTTGCAAATCCTGAACTGTCTGAAATCATTGTACACTAGCAAAAGTTAAATAAGTGGAGTGTTTAGAGAATCCTTAACTTACACATATAGAATTGAAGGTTGGTTATTGATTGTAATAAGAGTAGTTTGTGTGAAAATAAATGGAATGCTTAAAGAGTGGTTGAACATCAATGATGAAATAAGTAAAGGATGTGTGAGGTCACCTTGGGTGTTTGTTTATAGATAAATGTATAACAAATATCTATGATAATGTTAAAGGTATGCTAGTTAGGATGTAAAGATATGTATTTTTCTATGCAGATGAGGCTGTGTTATTGACAAAGAACCCAAATGAGTCATAAGAGAATGTTAGACTATGTGAGGCAAGAAGGAATGTGGTTCTGAAAATGAATGTATCAAAGACCAAGATACTTGAGCTGGCCGGCGAAAATGGAGTGGAGTGAATCATTGTTTATAAATGGTGAAATAAACAGAATACAAGTAGGTGTATTTATATCCCCTAATAGAATGTTTACTAAAAGAAGAAAAACAAAGAAATTTTAAGTCTTGCAAAGGTTAGTAAAAAGATGGTAGGGAGTAGATAACCTATTACAGTGATGGCTAACCTTTTTGCCATTGCGTGCCAAAAGCGGGGGAGCGCAGGGGAGTCACAACACACCCATAATTCAATGCACTCTGACCCCTGCACATGCATGCGCGATCCCCCTGTGCTCTGCCGCTTTTGGCACACAATAGCACGGTGGGCCCGGTAGGCCCGTTTTTCACCCTCCCCAGGCTCCAGAGGCTTTCTTGAGTGCACCTTGAAATGAGTGCACCTTGAAATACCCACGTGATTTCTCTACTCAAACTCGATTTCATTGAGGGCCGCACCAGGATTGTGTTTGACCTCAGGGAGCCTTGGTGGGCGTGGCCAGCTCAATGTCACTTGTGTCAGAGGGGTGCCTGTGGTGGCCCGACCACTCTGCCAGCAAAAATGGGCTCCCAAACTCCGTTTTCGGCTGCAACAGCTTCCTGAAACCTCTGCTAACGAAAACGGAGCTCGGGAAGGCTGCCCGCAACCCTCCCAAGTTCCCTTTTTGCTGGCAAAGGCATCGCAGGCCAGTCCTTTGCTGTTTCCAGGGCAGCTCCGTGGGCCAGATCTAAGCACCCTGCGGGCCAGATCTGGGCCGTGGGCCTTGAGTTTAACACCCCTGCTCTATTCCAAAAACTTCAATGGTTATTAATTGGCTTCAAAGTACAATTCAAGGTTCTGGTTACTGTATTTAAAATCCCTTAAGGCTCAGAGTTTAGGTATCTGTGGGACAACTTTTTCCCAGCAATATCTACCTGCCCAATAAGATCTAGTACATCAGGCTCTTTAAGTATCCCCTTGATCGAAAACTGTCATCTTCAGATGCACAGAAGCATGATTTATCAGTCGCAACTGAAATTAAAAAAATAGTGTCCCCTGTCAGCATTGGGTCACCAGGCAGCCCAAACAAGTAGCATACCCAGAAGAATGATATCTATTTATTGTAAGATTACATGAATAAATCTTGAATTCAATCCCATCACTTCTAAACAAATTTAAAAGTACCAGTGATGTGCCTCCACATGCAACTAGGATACGTGAATATACCATCTTCTTACTCAATCTCACCAGTAACTAATATTTAGAGATACACCAGCTCCAATATTATCTCCTATACAGAGTCATCTAATAGTTATTAGTAGCCTTATCCTCCTCAACACTGTGCAATGGTATCTTTTAAGCTAAATTAGCAGCTACTGCTGTAATTTATAGAAGTAAGTGCCATCTTTTGATTATATGAGCCTTACTCTTTATTTTCAATCAGTGTCCTTGAGTTTGAATCTATGTAGGTATCTATGAGTATGTACTGCACAACTTACAAAATATGACAACTGTGTTCATATGAAAATGAATATTCCTATACTCAGGGGTGGATTCTACTTACCTTTACTACCGGTTTGCAACGGGGCCACGTGCACATGCTCGCACGCATGTGTTCTTCTGCGCATGCGCAGAAGCATCTTGATGACGTTGGGGTCGGTGGGCAGAGCCTCCCGCCGGTTTTACTACAGGTTCTATAGAACCGGTGCGAACCAGGGGCAACCCATCACTACCCATACTCCTATAAATAGCAACTAATAATTGCTTTCTAGCTTAAAGCAAAATAACTGACATGGAGATTATTAGTTTGTTTATATGAAAGGATTGTAGTGCCAAGCAGAAGCATAGTAATACAGGTACAAGTTATAAAAGAGTATACTGATTATACTGTAATAGTATCTTTGCTTGGCTGCTATTTTCGTTATAATATTTTATGTATAAAAAGGGCTTAAGTTAACCACCACAGTTGACCCATCGGTGAACAATGCAGTTGCAACACGCAATTCAGAGTAATTACTCATTACTACCATTGAAATACAACATGTATGGACTCATCTATAGTTGACGGTCTCATAGCAACTAGTACAAAAAAAAAAAAATCTTGCTAATTTGACAAATTGTACTGTTGAATTGGTAAAAGATCAACCTGAAAAAAAACAAAAACAGTTTTTCCCCCGAAGCAAAATTTCACAATCTTCAGTGCTATTTATTTCCTGGATGGAACGGGCCACTATTACTCTCTATAGCAGTGTTTCTCAAACTTGGCAACCTGAAGATGGGTGGACTTCAACTCCCAGAATCCCCCAGCCACAATCCTCCGCCCATCTTCAAATTGCCAAGCTTGAAAAACAGTGCTCTGTAGTCATAACTGATCTCACTTCTTTGTAAATACAGAAATTCTCCCACATTCTCTCCTAATGCGGAGCCCTCACCAGAGCAAACTGATGTCTCAAAATATTATTAGAGGATTGAGGCAAGTCCTTAATGTTAAAAGCTGGCATAAGCAAGAACTCGGTTTCTGTAATCTAAAAGGGTAGTAAGCAAGAGTTAACCCTTTCTTCTCTGACAAAGGCCCAATCTGTTTCCAACCCATCTCTATAAAAACCATGCCAAGGGTGAAAATAACCGAATCTTTAATCCTGCAATCCCCCCATGAATCTACTTTGAAAGTATTCCGTGCATGGTGACACAAAGATAAAAGGGCTTGTAAACATATGCAGAGTGCCCCTCTGTTATTAATCCCTATCTGCAACCTGCCCTTACAAAGCTGGGAAGAGGAAAAACAGTAGCCTGCCTCTCACTACACCTCATTGTCAGATTTACGTGTGGTCGTTATCAAATTGACCACTTCTTGAATAACAAGTGTACCTTGAGAGGTCAGAGGCGATTCTTAAGAAACCACCCAGCGCTTTCTTGGACAGGTACGTGTAGTAAATACAACAGAAGAAGAGGCCAACGTCAATGAAAAGCAGCAAGAAGAGGGTAGGGGAGAGGGCGGAAGCTTCTCAAAGCCTAAAGCCTCGGCTTGGAGCTCCAGAACGCGAAAAATTTTGGCGGTAGCAGCCGATCTGTTTGCTACAAGCAGAAGACTTAAGGGCAACGGCGGTCACCCCAGGAGGAGTTGAGAGCCAAAGCTGGCCACATCGAAGGGAGCAACGCCAACGCGGTGGCTGCGCGGAATCCGTCCGGGCGCGGGAAAGCCAAGCAAGCAAAACAACAGGGAAATAGCCCCCACCCTTCTCCAGCCTTCCTTTGGGCGAGGCCGAGCAAGAAAAAGCAGCGAGCGCAGGCTGTAAATCACCCTTTTTAGCTGGGGAGAGTAAGCAAGCAAGCAAAGGAGTCAAAAATAGCAACGACCAGCGGCACTCTCCGCCGCAGCCTGAAGGAGGCGGGAATCCGCCGCTCTTGCCCCGCGGTGGCGGCTTGCGTGTACGTGAGGCTTGCCTTGCCCCCTCCCCGGAGCGCTTGTACTTTACACGTTCACAGCCAGGTCATCCGCGGATCCCGCGTCTTACCTTTCCAAGCCCGGCCTTGCAAAAGGCGCTCAGGTTTAGCGCCGTCTCCTCCGCCTCTGCAGCACCTGGAGACCGACATCCGTGCCGCGGCTGAGCCGTCGCCACCCGCTCCTCGGCGCTGCGCCGCCAGCTTCGGTCGCCCCACCGGGAGGAGGAAAGACGGCAGAGCGAAAGGCGAGCCGCCGCAACGCGCGCACGCTAGCTCGAGCCCATAGAAGCCTGCGGGCGAAAAGGAAGCCCGGTCTCTAACGCCGACTTCTGGCGGGGAAGGCTCATCCGCGGCGGCTGCAGGAGCCTCCTGCCGAGGGCGCAAAGCCCCACAAGAGGGTCTCCCGCTCCTCGCCGCGGAGAAGGGGGGGCGTGCGCACTCCAGCCGCTGGTGCAAGCGGGTTGGCGAGAAGCGGCCAGAGGGGCGGAGACACAGGCGGGGAAAAGTGCTGCCATCCTCGCTGGCTTTTTCCGTCCCAAAACGACTCGGGTGTCGCTAAGAGGAAGCGATGGGCAGCCGACGTCTCGGGTTCATTTGTCTTTTCTTTCTTTTTTTTTTTGGTGCCTCCAGCCATAAACCTATTCATACGTGAATCTCGGCTTTATACGCCCCAAAGAGGTTCCCCCCCCCCCGGGTCTCCGGCGGTGTCGGTGTTGTTCAAGGCTTTCAAAGGGCCGTTTCCAGGGTTTCCGCATTCCTTTCAGCCGAGGCAATCCATGTGGGCTTCTTCTTTTTTTTCCTACGTGAAGACGCATAGAAGTTACAACAACCCAACAGTGGGCTAAAGAAAGCATGGGGAGGTCAGCTTCGAACCTTGTGTTAGGGATGCGCATGTGCACGCACACACACACACACACAGCCCGGCTGGAGACTCGCGTCGGTTTTTATTATATATCTGCAAAGATTAGATCAGAATGTTCCAAACTGGAAATGCATGCGCTTCGACGATAAAGAACCTGCTTTGCATGCAGGAAGACCTCGATTCCAAAGTGATGCTTGGGACAAGCTGGGGAATGGAAAAACATAAATCTGAATTCTGGAGAGTCTCCAATCAGTGTGAACAATGCTGAGGTAATGGACCAATGATCTGATCCGGTATAAGGAGACTTTTCAGGCTTCTAAAAGAAAACATCTAGCTAAAACGAAAACAACATCACACTTCTGTCAGAGCCACCATTCTTAAAGGGGGCACTTGTCTGCAGGAGGTATATAACACTCTAACCATTACAAGAAATAATCACCTTTTGAGTAACCGACATATCGGGGGGGGGGGAAATAAGATTTCCCTACTGTAAGGGTGCACAGCACTGAATCACAGAAGTCTCACTGCAATAGTTTACAAGGTAGCAATCAAGACAAACTAGAAAAATGGGTTTTTTACCTAATCATTAGCAAGGAAGTATTACAATAGCAGGTTGTTCTTTGGTGGAGGTCCAACTGGATGGAATCTGGAATAGGGCCAGACGTTTTTAAGTAAGGTGCTTTAAAAAATCCATTTGAGCTAATGGGGAAATGCATGTTGTTAAAATCAACATTATTCCAAGATTTATATTTATCTTGAAAGTTTCCTTATAGTAATAATTATGAATTATTTTAAACTGAATAAGATTTTCATTATATAAATTTGTATATGCTGAGATATATAATGAGAAATCAAAAGGAGACAGTCTAACTCTTAAGACTGCCAGTAAATCATGTTTTAGTTTTCATGACAAAAAAAAAGCCATTTAGATCAGATTTCTGCTAACCAGTGGTTGACAACTGATGGAGGACATACTTTTCTATTTGCATATGGTCATGTGTTTATGTGGACGCATGCACACAAAAACACACATGCACAGATACATATTTGGATTCCTGGCAACATTTCAGTTTTCTTGCAAGATTTTCAGAATTGTTTCATCCTTTTTCCTAGAACAGAGTAATTGGCCCCAAATCAGCCAGGTTTCTTTGTGCCTACGATGGAACTAGAATTCAGTCTCTCAATTTTTAGCCCCGTGCCCCAAACTCTGTGTCTCTGTGTTAGAACTTCTTGTGAATTTCATAGAATCCTGATGCTCTAATAGTGCTGTTTTTCATATCTATTAATTGGCATGCGTGCATTCTTAAGAGAATAAAAATGATTGGAACACAATGTTTTGTTCTGAAATGTGCCCATTTGTTCTGAAAAAAGACCATGGTTACTTAGGGGATGAAAGAGAATATTATAGGAATGAAAATGAGAGTATCTTCAGAGGCAAAGAAGAGAATAAGAGTATACATTTGTCTGTTTATGCATTTTTGAGCTTCCCCAGTTTGCCTTTTACAAAACAGCCATTTTGTAGCATTTGTGGGGGGCAAGTACATGATTATTAGGGCTTCAGATTCCACCTTTGGCTTGACACGTTATTTTCAACTAAATCAATTTGTCTTCTTGCACCTGCATGTTTTATGTCTGACCAAACCTCTTCCACCAGTATTTTTCCAAATATGCTCAAAGCAATTGTGGATGTTCCGTGGAGCACATTTCAAACTCAGTGTCAAAATTGAAAGCTTCTAATTATCCTTTTACAACTCATACATTTTATCATTTTGTTTTGTCTTTGTTCTAATACAGTACTGGAACGTTCTTTCCCTATCAATATAAATACGAATAGCATTGAAACAAATTTAATAACAAGTCTGACAAGTCAAAAAGTCATCTTAATGTATTCTACAATTCTCAAAGTCTACGTACAATGGCAGAAATAGTGAAATGGATTTTTATTCTTTGCCATATTAAAGCTTCCATAATTTTCACTTATTGCCACACTGACTGACATATTCTTCCAAAACATGACTGATCCAGCCATGCCCAACCTATTAGGACAATTGTGGGGGTGGGGGAGAGTTTGGAAGGCTAGCAGAAGTTGTGGGAGAACCTGACACAGGCCTAGGCAGCTTCAATAGTGCTAAGGGGCACATGGCAGTATATTTCCTACTTTGCTGTACTGCATCTCCAGCAGCTACTGCTGGGCTGATCTTTTCCTGAAACTGACAGATTCATTCAAAATTTAGTTTAAGTTATTGTGTGTTCCCCAATCTGGTATCTTCCAGATGTCCTGAGATCCCAAGCCAAATAGGGTAAATCTCATATAATCCCCACCAAAAATCACTGAACACCTCCCATAAAAGGAGAGCATGGACTTACAGGTCCCTTAGCCCTCTTGCAAAGTTCTACCTTCTCCTCTTACCTAGGGAAATGAAAAATAGGAACAAGGCACTAGGGAAGAACAGGTTAGGCTTATCTAAAATGTAAGAATCAAAAAGATAGTATCTAAAGATAGGAATGGAAGCAATTATAAAATTTAACAAGTTGAAATATTGTAGTAAGCACAATTTCAAAAAATTCAATTCCACTTTACACAAGTTTTTCTAAATCTGGATCCAGCTCAAAATGGACTCGTGGGATTTAAAGTGGGCTATAAATATACAAGTGACAAAATATTAAAAGATTGTTTCTAGTCTCCAGTATTTTAAATTAACATTTTTAATAACTCAGTTGCAATACTGGAAAAATAGGAAAACATTTTATTAGCATGTTAAAAAGTCAAGTTATAAATGCAATATAGAAAGATCAAGTAGTGCTGCTTCTGACAGCACTATTTTAGTCATCCCATTCATCTTCATACTCCAAGTCAGATTGAAACTCTTCATTACCTGCAAGAAAAGATCAAAGATGCAAGTAGTTTTATTCACTGAAACCATTATTTAAAATATTAGAATTTTTTTTAAAAATAGAATAGAATAGAATACACTCTCATCCATACTTAGGCTGAAAGTTAAATTCTCATTATATAATTTTGTCTTAAACTAATGTAAAAAGAGTAGTCTATGAAGTAAGGAATACAAGTTTTAAATGACTAGATGAGCTACAGGTAGAGAATGATTAGAAACAGCAATATTGCAGCAGCATATTATATTCTGAATGAAAACTCTGGCAGTCCTCATCTCCTAATGGAATCTCTCAAATAAACTTCCAGCTAGACAGTTGGCCATGACCTCCCACATATACGATGCTATAAACTCTCATAGGAATATACACTGCTCAAAAAAATAAAGGGAACACAAGCAGAAGACATCCGAGATCTGAATGAATGAAATAGCCTTATTAAATACTTTCTCCGTTGCATACAGTAGTTTTGTGTTCCCTTTAGTTGTTTGAGCAGTGTATAAACTACTGTATGTAAAGAACAAAGTATTTAATAAGGCTATTTCATTCATTCAGATCTCGGATGTCTTCTGCTTGTGTTCCCTTTATTTTTTTGAGCAGTATATTTTCCCCAACTGACATTCAAAATACTTACTAAGTTACTGTTCTCTAGGGTATGTCAATGTTTCACCCATTGTCTCCCCAATTGTTGATAGCAATAGCACTTACTTATACTGCTTCATAGTGCTTTACAGCCCTCTCTAAGCAGTTTACAGAGTCAGCATATTGCCCTCAACAATCTGGGTCCTCATTTTACAGACCTCAGAAGGATGGAAGATTGAGTCAACCTGGTGAGATTCGATCTGCCAAACTGCTGGCAACAGGCAGTCAGCAGAAGTAGCATGCAGTACTGCACTCTAACCAATGCGCCATATTCATTACTTGCCTAATCTTGTTCTTCAATTTCATCTTTGCTTCTATCACTCCCATTACAATTTCAGTATTAATGGGATTAGTTAACCATTCTATGAAACAACTTTTAAGAACTAGAGACAAAAAATTGACTATAGAAAATGTTTTGACCCACCTTTTTAGGGAGTGATAAATGTATTTGTACAATGTATTAAGCCAGTTTGTTGTCAGATCTAGTGTCATTTAATCTTTGGGACTGATTGGCAGAGTATCCTAATTACACTTTGTAAAAGTTTACTGACTTTAAATATAGATTAGGAAGACTTAATCTGAGGTTTATCACTACCTAACTTTTCTTTTTTATCTTCAGAACAGAAAAAAGAACGGGAACATCAGCTGGTTTAACCCCTGCAAACCAGCCATACAGATTTGGGTTCAGTTTGCTCTCTTGTCTGCTACAAGATCAATGGGAAAATCGGTTTCTCAATATTAATCCCAAACATCTTTGCTTTTTAAAATATAAATATAAATGCAATATAGTAGATTTTAATTTATTCCCCCCCCCAAAAAGTAGCATAAGTCTCAAGGAGTTCAAAACATATTTAAAAATAACATCAAAGGAATGAATCATTCCATGTGACATTGAGGGAAAACTTATTGTTTAGTTTGCAAACTTATGAATTTCAAAGGAAAACTCTTCATCAAGCAAAGGTGAGGGAGATCAATTTTTAAAGAATTTTTATTAAAGTTTAGAGAGATGAGGATAAAAAAAAATCTAATACAAACTAGGATAATATGACAAAAAAAATCCAGAGAAATTTTAAAAAATAAAATAATAAAAATATAAAGAAATTACTTCCCCCTTCATGACAAATACAAATTTAGTAAATTATCTCTTTCTCTGATACAATAAACTTTTCTTCCCATATCTCATTTCTTATCTATAAATATATTTAAAAGTGTCATTATTTTGTCCTAATCAGCAAAAAATCCATTAATAATTACCAGAAATAACATATATTTTAACTTTAATCAAACAAGCCAACTGCATGTGCCTTTCATTCTCCAAATAATGCACACACATCTGACCTTCACCATTCTCTAAATAATTCTTCAAATAGCGTGCCTGTTCTTACTAGACCTGGGAAGACCTCAAAGGCTTTCCTCAGTCAACACCTGGCCATGTCTTTGATGCAACAACCGGCTTTTCCACCTCCCTTTAGCAATAATATCAATTTGATTTCTATAGCCATGTTTAGAGGCATTGATTGTTTGAAGACAGCATTAGCTATGAAGAAATAATGGGAGCGGCAGAAACTGATAAGTCATTCACCTACTTCATGTTGGTTTCCTAAGCCATACAATCAACCTCATATTCCTCCTTATATTTCCAGCTTTGGCATTCCAGTTTCCACTCCATTTCCTATCAATTCCAAATTTGATAATAAGCCCATCTCAATTCACTGATGCCTAAGATGCCAATTTGTAATCATTTCATTTTTCTTTGAGCTTTCTTTGAACTTTCCCATGTTCAATCTTCCTATATTCCGTGTTTTCACTGTCTTTGCAGCTTCAGAAGTTCTTTTCCTGCATGACAACAGTAGGAACTAGAGATCCCGAAGACTTTAATCTAGCTATATCATAATACTATTAGTACTCTGAAAGTTTCTTAGTTGTCACTACATGTTTACCATTGCCTTATGCAATACAGTATGAATAGATGCCTTTGCCATTGTCATCGGCCTCCAACATCTTCTTGTATTACTGCTGCCCAATATAGGAGCCTACTTCGTTAGCTAGACAGGTGCATGACTATCATGCACTGGGTGACCCTGCTAGGAATATATTTTCTTGACATGTCCTCCCAGCATTCTTCACTCATACCTCTCAGGAAATCTCTCCCCACCACCCAGCCCCACAAGTACAGTAGTTCTCGACTTATGACAATTGAACCCAATATTTCTGTTGTTTAGTGAGACAGTTAAATGAGCCCCATTTTATGACCTTTCAAGGTAAGTGAATTACTGCAGTTGATAAGTTAGTAACCAGCTGTTAAGTGAATCTGGCTTCCCCATTGACTTTGCTTATCAGAAGGTTGCAAAGGGTGATCACATGACTCCTGGACATTGAAACCATCATCAATGCGAGTGAGTTGGCAAGCATATGAATTTTGATCATGTGACCATGGGGATGCAGCAAAGGTCATAACTGAAAAACGGTCATAGATCTTCTTTGAGATCTATGGATGTGAGCAGATCCCCTTGTCTGATGCAATTTAGTATGGTGGTTAGGGATTGCATCTTGAAGCGCTTGTATTTTATGTGCATATTAGTCTTTAGAGATCTAAGATTCCCCTATTGCCCCCGGATTTTTTCTGGACCAGAAAGAGAATCGAATAGAAGCCGAGACCCCGCTGTTGTACAGGTACCAGTTCTATGACCTGTATGGAGAGCAGGTGGTGGATCTCGGCCTCCATCAGAGACCTCTTGGTGGTGTCTTGGTAGAGTGCAGGAGATGAATCTCCTTGGTGGGATGGAAGAGAATTCTAGGGTGAGACTGAGCCTGACTGTTTGCAGAGCCCAGGCATTGGTTGTGGTTAGTTCCCATTGGGCAGCGAACAACAAGAGACGGCCTCCAATGGGAACCCCCAACTGAGAGTCACTTGAATTTGCGGTAGGGTCTACCGCTAGCTCCTTGAAAGGGTCTCCGTGACTGAGACTGTCGGGGCCTGTCCCTGAACAAGGCTCTATCCTGGGAACGATCGGTGGAGGGAAGGTAGGTCCTCTGGGAGGAGGAGGAGGGGGGGGCAGAGTAACCACCCTCAGGCCCACGAAAGGACTGCCTGCAATAAAAGGGGGAGTATCTCCTGTCAGCCCTTCTATGTGAAAACAGAAGCACCTTCCGTTTGTCCTTGGTCTCCACTAAAATGGGGTCTAGCACCTGGCCGAAAAGGTTGCTGCCTTGGAAGGTAGCTGACGCCAGCTTCCATTTGGATTTCATATAGGCTTGCCAATGGCGAAGCCATAGCAGGCGTCTGGATGTAACATTAGATGCCAACGCCCTGGAAGCAAATTTGGCAGTGTTAAGGGTAGTGTCTGCAGAATATTCTGCAGCCGCTATCAATTTGTTGATGTCCTGATGTAATCTGACATCCCCTGGTGGTGCACGTGCTTGCATCTGGCGTAGCCACAGAAGAGATGTTCTATTAAAAAAGGATGCTGCTGTGGCTGATCTAATTGCCCAGGCAGCTGCTTGATGTGTTTTACAAAGTGACATCTCTGCTTTCCTATCCTCGGTTTTTAACCCCTCAGCTGAGTCTGATGGAAGAATATTTGAAGAGGCCAGATTGGCAAAGGGAGCATCTATAGCCGGTACTTTAAGCATATCCTCCACTTCTTGCTCTACAGTATACATCTTCTTGTCCAATCCACTGGGATTGGACAAGGACCC
The DNA here is from genome assembly GCF_059756535.1 of Pantherophis guttatus. Lineage (NCBI taxonomy): Eukaryota > Metazoa > Chordata > Lepidosauria > Squamata > Colubridae > Pantherophis > Pantherophis guttatus. Next base: position 214,078,484 of record NC_142064.1, read on the forward strand.
AGGTTGGTTCCATTGCTTTCGAATAATATCTACAAACAATTTGGGGGAAAGGAACAACCTCTTGAGTAGTTACTGGTTCAGTGAAAAGACGGGTGCTGGGGTCCTGCTCAGTAGAGCACCCCGATGCCCCAGATGCCACTAAGTTTGCAGTAGTTTTGGCCTTGTAAAGTTTTAAACATGCTGGGATTAAAAAGACCAGTGAATGCCGGTTTGTCAGGTGATCTACCTTCATCCTCAGATAGCTCAAGCTCTGCAAGGTCTTCCTCCTCGCCAGTGTAGGGAAGCCTCGCTGCCCTGATACTCATGGGGTGAATGAGGAGCATGAGAATAAGATCTATCAGGCTGACTCTGAGGCACATTGGGTGTAGTCCCGCTGGAAGTGGGAGCAGGTATGCCCCTCCTTAGAAGGGCTGAATCAATGCCCTGTGCAATGGTCTGGGCCAGGATGTGGCAGAGTTCCTGAGAAAGGAAAGGGTTCTGGCTCTCCTCAGGGTGGAGCCCCGCCGCTGTAGGAGTGAATGTGGCTGAGGGAGCTGCCTTTCTGGGGGCTAAAATGGCCACCTGGTCTGATGTGTCTTGACTAGATAAGGGAATGGCATCCTCAGCACAATCAATTTCTTCTGGGGAATCCTGAATTGGGTCTGGAGACCAGTTTAATTTATCCTCAGGCTGTGCAGAAGAAAAGCTGCCCTGATCCAAAGAAATATTGGCCTCAGGCTGGCTTGGGAGGGGCCTTGAGCTTGTAGAGGCTTCTGCCTGCTTTTTGGCTTTAGCAAATTGCCTTTCTAGTGCTTTTTGCCTACGTTCTGCATCTTTATCAGCAGCTGTGGAAGTAGAAGGCTTGGATCTAGTGGAATGCCCAACAGGTGCATTGATTGCCTTACTTTGATCAGAAGACATCATTTTCCTGGAAGTAGAAGATGAGGCTGCAGTATCTTTAGTGTGAGCTGAACTGCGATCCACCATCTTGAATGAATAAGCAGATTTTAATTACAAGGGCACTTGAATAGCAACTGATTCAATATTACTTCTCTGTCTCCAATTTTAGTAATAAAAGCGCCAAACCGACACTACAGTTTGCAAGCGCAATTACAACTGCTGTAATTTTAGGCTCGAGGCAGCTCCAATAGCCCCCTGCGCAATTACAATGAGTCAGCAGCAAACAAAATGGCGCAGAACAGACACAACAGTCCCCAAGCCAAACCACCAATTACAAGCGCCAAACCAGCAATGCGGTTTGTGAGCGCTGGAGCTGCTCGCCCAACTCACGCTTTTCCTTTAAGAGCCAAAAAGATCCTCCGAAGCTGCTTTCTGCTGATTCCTTCTGCTAACTCCTCAAAGGGCTGATTTAGTTAAAGCGGAGCTGCTGTGCTCGCAATTGCAGCAATTAAGAGCTCCAGAGCTATCCTGCTCCACAGAGCAGCCTCTGGCTGTTGCGCAGCATTTGGAATAGGTTTTTTTTTTTTTTATGAAATTCAAGTCAATTAGAGAGGAAGAGGGTAATAATTGTGGCTATTAGAATAATTTTTGTAAAATTTAAGTACTGGAGAGAATAAGGATAAGTCACTCTAGGCCGACTGAGTTGAAACACTGAAGGATCATGAGAGGAAGAGGCATGGCTATGCAAATTCAACCCAGTCACTGGCCAACCAGCCTAAGGAAATCCCAGAGCTTGGACTTTCCAAGCAGCGCACAGGAAAAGTCACACGTTCCTTTGTAACTTTGAACAATCACTAAACGAATTGTTGTAAGTCAAGGACTACCTGTACGGCAGAACATGCTGGGGAGAGAGGAGTAGCCTAAGATGAAATTATGTCTTGTAAACAGGAAAGCTTAGTTTAGGCTGCATAGTAGTAGAAGAAAAATCTAATGACAATGGCAATTTAGATCATCCTATCTTATCCTATCCTATAATTTACAGTGTATTCTTGTTGGATCTATTCTTGGCACCAGAAGAGGGAGCTCCTGTACATGGTATGCAAATATTTCTTTCAATAATTTTAAATGTTGAATATCGCTCTACAAATTATTCAGATTTTCATACTGAATCTATTCAGATTTACCTGACCCTATTTTATACTTTTGAGTTTATCCCATTTTTACCAATGTTAATGTATTTTAAATTTTCATTTAATTTACTGGATTATTTTGAAAGACTATTCACCTTTAGCTGATACCTTAAAATGGTGCCCCAAGGAACTGTCTACTGTGTTAGCAATGCTTCAATATGGTGCATTGCTAAACATTTTAAGTTTTTATATTGAAATGCATATATTTGTTGAATTTAATATATTCAGTTAGCACTTTGTTCTTAACATTATATTATCCTTTTCCCACACTTGTTTCATAAAAAAGCATTTGAGAATAAATCTGTTTCTTGTTTTTAAAACATAAATAAGAGATGCAATAAAGCGGATTTGACAAAAATGAGTGACGACCACCAAGAGTTAAGAGATGATGGCCTCTCTACATTATATCACAAACTACAATCTATGTATAATTGAATTTCGTATTTTACAACATAAACTTAATTTTAAATTTAAAAATAATGCAGTAAAGTTAATTCAACAAAAATAACAAATGGCTTCCCCTAAAGATTGGGGATACAATAATAGAAGTATGAGCAGATGTCCCTCCAGATATACTCTGAACACAGAGAGATATGAGATTTTCAACAATTTGTTTCCAAGAAAGAAAAATTAAATGTAGGTTGCCTACTTCATTTTGTCTGTAGGTCTTTATGAATGATGACAGACACTTCGTACATTCAGCAGAGAACACTAAGACAGTGCTCGAGTCTTTGTAATAGAACAGATCAAAAATGATTCAGAACAAACAGAAGATCAAACATTTGATTAGCAAATGGTCTTTGAGTAAATTGAATTGTAATTGACATCATAGATCAAGTTAAAATATCCTCAGGAAATATTCTCATTTAAAAATAAAAAAGTTTTTTCCTGAAATTTAAAAAAAGGAGAAAGCAGATGTTATATGTCTTAAAGAGGTGCATGTTGTAAAATAATATAAATATGTAAATATCAATGTCAATGTTTAGGCTTCTGTTGGAAAGAAAAATGTGTGTGTCTTTGTCAGTGTATATTCTATTTTTCTTCTTTCCCCCAGAAGCCTATAAAGAGCTTATGAAATTGGGAAAAACAGATCAAGATAAAGTAGGGAAATTAATTCATTATTATGGTTTTAAACTGAACAAGGGAAAATAATAGTTCGTTCAATGTATATTCAGTAAACTATTTATTCACCTATTGTAATTTCAATCATTTATTGAAATTATAGAAGGGAATGTTTTGAGTCTTGGAGATACGTTTTTTCCTCAATCTTGATAAACATAGCTCATGCTAAAGAAATATACGCGAATTGCCAAAAAATACTGTAGATTAAATATCATCACTATTACACATGTAGAAACATTAAATCTTTAGCAATTTTAATGGAATGTATCTATTTTAATAAATATATTTTAATAAAATTTACACAGAAATACTCATGTTAGATGTCTTAATTCATTATCTAAACTAACACGTGGAAGTTGCAGCAATTGCTTTTGCAAACCAAATTAATAAAACGAGAGCCATGCCAAAAAAAAAAAAAGATATACTGTTAAACAATTTAAAATACAATGTAATTAGAATCAGGACACAAACAGAATCCAATTCTGGATATACAACAAAGGATTCAGACAAACTTCAACCAACTAGATCTAATGGAAGTAAGTAAGGCTTACAAACAAAGTCATTTCATTAAGCTGAAGTATTTTGAGAAAAGCAAACAAATTTAGAAAACAACTTTTATGCTGCCATTGCAAAAGAGCCTTATATCATGATTTTTTAGTTCACACTGAAGTTTGCTATGGGAAGAGAATTCAACCACTCATCAGCCATGTTTATGGCTTAGTATTGTATCCACCCGTCCAATGTTATTAAATGCATTGCAATTAAATTAGATACTGACTTAGCATAATACATGATTTCAGCCACTGCCACGCAATGGCACTAATGGAGGTTTCTTTAGCCCTTAAAAGATCCAGGGATTGAATCTGGGCCTTCTGCCCTAGCTACTTACTTTAAAAAATCCAAAACAGTGACTATTAGGTTTGTCAAAATGTATGAGGTTTTCCAAGTTTGTATCAATAATAAATGAGTAAATCCAATTAATCATTACAGGCCACACACATTTCTCATTGACTAATAAGGTCCCAGTGTTAAAAGGAAAGATACAGCCAGTCTTTCAATATTGGACTATTTCTTGTGGGTCAATTGAATTTCCTCTAGTTAACATGCCTGCCTGGGCTTCTTTAAAAGAATTAGCATGCATGGCAGCTTTCATTACTTCTTGCTGGGGGGTGGGGGAGTAGAGCAAATTAAATATTTTGTCTACCTGAAGCAGGTATTGCTGTGTGCCTCTTCTGAATTACATCCTTAAGTGCTGCTACTATTCCTTCATCTTTGGAAAGTTGATTTTCAGCCACCTGTTTCTCAGAAACACAAAATAAAATATTGAAACCAATTTTTAGGAGTTCAAGCCTATAATGTACCTAATTATTAATAGAGCTAGCTAACCAATCCATTACTTATAGGAGGGAGAGGGAGTTTTACTAGGCCAGTATTAAACACTCACCTTCTTGTTCATCTTTTCAATACTGTTCTGTTTGTCGTTGAGATGTGCAACCCATCTTATTCTCAATATATAACACTTAAGGCCAGTAAAACTCTTTACTGCGTATTTTTTTGCTTATACAATATTTTCTAGCCTGTAACATTCAGTTACTCAGTTCCATTATCCTCAACTAACTGAAAGATTCCTCCAGGACTTTCAACATCTAAAGCTCCTGTCAAATTTAATTTCAAAATTACTTTTGGGACTAATCCTAAAATAATAATAAAAATGAAGATACTTGCCGGTTTTAATTCCGGTGTTCCTTTTTTGATCTGACAAATTAGATCTTCTTGACTGACCGGAGTTAGGTGATAGTCACTGTGTGCCCTTTTCAGATGCTCTTCCTTCAAGCTTTGGATCAAATTATGGTGGGATGTCTTTTTGGAAGGAGACATGCAGGGTAATTGAGCTAGGACTACGGAAGGAAGGTCTTCATTACATTCTAATCCACGTGATTCTGAAATGAAGGAAAGCACAGCTCGGGTGTTACTGCATATATCGTTCATTCCAGGGGTGAAATGTAAAATTTGTTACTACCAGTTCTGTGGGCGTGGCTTGGTGGGGGTGGGGGTAATGTGATTGGGTGGGCGTGGCCAACTTTTTTTTTTTAACTTTTCAAAGCATTTTTTCTAATGCTTTGAAAAGCCTCTGGCGATCAGGCAGCTCAGCTGGGATTGTCAGAGACTCTTCAAAGCATTTTTTTTACCACCTCTTCGGCCAAGAGGTTGCAGAAAAAAATGCTTTGAAAAGCCTCTGACGATCCCAGCTGAGCCGCGCAATCATCAGACGCTTTTTTTTTACTTTTAAAAGCATTTTTTTGTCAGAAGAGGTTGTAGAAAAAATGCTTTTAAAAGTTTTTTTTTTAAAAGCCTCTGATGATTGTGCAGCTCAGCTGGGCATGGGGGGGGCAGGGATTTTTGCTACTGGTTGTCCAAACCACCCGCTGCCATCACTACCGGATCAGGCGATCTGGTCCGAACCGGGAGCATTTCAGCCCTGGTTCATCCATGGTATTTGGCAATATGTAATCCTTTCAGTGACTGAGAATGGAATCCAGCTCACCCGGCTGATTTATTTAGTGGTTTGATTTCTATTTGTTTTGTTAGCTAGTCAACTCTAACCCAGTCCACTTCCGTCCACATTTTCAATACATTAGGTATACAAACCCCATGTTAAGTACAAGTGATCCTCTATGTACGACCACAATTGAGCCCAACATTTCTGTTAAGTGAGACATTTGTTAACTGAGTTTTGACCCATTTTACGACCTTTCTTGCCATAGTTGTCAAGTGAATCACTGCAGTTGATAAGATAGTAAACCTAGTTGTTAAGTGAATCTGGCTTCCCCATTGACTTTGCTTGTCGGAAGGTCACAAAAGGTGATCACATGACCTTAGGAGACTGCAACAATGATAAGTATGAACCAGTTGCCAAGCATATGAATTTTGATCTCTTGATCATCGGAATGCTGCAAAGGTGCAAACTGGTCATAAGTAATTTAGTGCTGTTGTAATTGAATGGTCACTAAACAAACTGTTGTATGTCAAGGACAACCTGTAAACCAACATTTTGACATAAATAGCAGTTCGGACTGATTCCTGATAGAGGAATACAGTATTAATAAATGGAATTATCCAACGTGTATTTTATATTCAGGATCTTACATTTATGGTTACAGGCTTTAAATGGTTACATAACCATTGGACAAACTTAAAGGATATTACTCAGTACGTTAAAAACATGAACTGGAAGCTGCAATATTTGTGTAGTAACATTACATGTATTTGCAGAAAACAGCTGATAGTTATACATCGTTGTCCAAGTATACCTTTTGTCTCTTTTAAAACAGTTTGGATTCCCCCTTGATTCTCAATTGTTTCAAAAATCTTTTTTGACGTTCTCTTGTCCTTCAGGTGATCTTGTGTTATACCAGCTTGAGTAAATATCATCTTTAATTCCGGCTCTATATTGGTCTGCAAGATAAGCCCATAATAAAAACTTTTATCAGAAGAATGGTAATGAGCCTCTTTGCTTCAAGTTCACCAAATTCATTAAGATTTATGTGGGAAAATCAAATAATACAGATATAGTGCACCCAAAATGATGTTGCAGGATACAGTATAACTGTTTCATTGTGGTTAGCTGGCTATGAGAGATCAATCTGTTGGGAGTTATTTTATGTTTTCCCTTGCTAAATAAATTATAATTCTTACGGTTTGGTGGGGAGATTGTAAACATTACCACAGCAAACATGGAGATTTACTGTAAAAGGAGTAAAGAATAAAGATGCAAATAAGAAATAAGAAAAACAAGTTTTTGACAATTGCAGGTCTACGCCCATTTGCTTCAAGCTTACTTGAAGAGAGGACTTGAAGAGAGGACTTTTGTAAAAATCTCATTGCACACCATGAATCATTTAGATCACATTTTTCTGACACATTAAATGAAAGTGTAAATTTAACAAACAGAAAACCAATTTTGGCTTTAATAGCAAGACTTTCAAAATAAATACAAATTGGAAAGATACCATCCCAAAGGAGTAGTTATAGACATTGGCAACTACTTACAACAAAATCTGTTTGGGGGCTCCATCCAATGTGACACAGATGTCTAAAATATATTAAATTTTTAATCAGTATCAATGAAAATATACAAGTTCAGACACATGCTTTAGCTTCCATAGTACAAGCTATGATTTTTAAATTTACTTTCCATTCCCAGTACAAACGAAGACATATTGTAAGAAGCAACTGATCCAAAGAAGATAGCAAAGATAAAATGCTTATAATATATATACACAAATTTATTCTTGCTTACTTGAAATTACTTGGAGATCCAATGTAAGTTTTGGTCAGTCTTTTTCTTTTTAGTTTTCCTCTCTTCGTTCTTTCAAGCATTTTTTGAATAATATAAAATGAGAAAGGCGATCCCTTGCATTTTGGAGATCTGGCATTTGATTGAAGCACAGGCAATGGACTAGCTACTTTTGATACAGATGCTAAAAAACAGAAGACAGACAATTTCAAATGTAAGTTAGTTGCTGCAAAAAAAAGTTGTTCAATCTCCTATATGTAGTTTCTGTTTCCAAGTTTGTTTGGGAAAGCAAGCTACGGTAGCTCTTTTTTCACAAGGGGTTTTAATCAGTAAATTAAATCAATTTCAGTATCACATGTAATGTTTAAAACTATTTTTTCAAATTATATTACCCATTTTGAATACTCCCCAGAGATGGAATGTAAGTCAAATGAATAACTCTTTTAAATTGAACTTGATATAATAGATCAGAAAATATTTTTAAAGCATTGATAAAACACTTTGATCTAATTAAATCTCTCCATCCTACCTCACAGGTTGTTGTTATAAGAAAAAAAAGAAAGGAATATAATATATATTACATTTATATTCTCCTAGAAAATATAAAACTAAAATCTCCTTTATTACAGTAATTGCTCCATTTCACAAATATATAGAACATTTTGGCTAACCAAAAACACAAAAAAATAGAAAATAGCCCTATTAAAGCCTCTCATTCCTTAACTTTCTCTGCTGAATGGGGAAAAAAGAACAGCCTCTTTTTAAAATATTCAATTTACCAAATGTTATTCCTTCTCCATATAGTGCCATTTTATCACAAGTTAGGTTACACTCTTTTTAGCAGCCTTTAGCAGTAACGCTCCTTAGCAGAGCAATTAATGAGTGAACTTAAATAATAAGGGGAATGTAAGTGCAGCTGTGAATAAACTCAGCACAGGAGTTCATGCTAGTTCCGCATTCTCCCGTTCCACAGCATAATTTCAACTAATTGATTTCAGGGTTGAGGACTTGAATCCTGAAGGTAGACTGTAGATAGATAATCAGTATGAAATTCTAATAGGCAAACCCTGCAGTGAATTATGGGTAGTTTCCCACAATATGAAAATTCCAGTTGTTGTTTTTAGTACATTACCCTGAGGTGCTAGGGTTACTAGCCAACATAACTAGTAATGAGGAGAACTGCAGTCCCAGTACAATTGGAAAGTGATGTATTGGAAGTTGTACTGTGTTTACCTGAATTGGCTTTGTTTGAAATTGACCATAAATATGCTTATATGCCAAGCATATTTCAGGACTGATGCATAGAGCCAGTTTGGTCTAGTGCAGCATTTCTCAACCTTGGTAGCTTGAAGATGGGCGGACTTCAACTCCCAGAATCCCCTAGCCAGCAGCGCTGGCTGGGGGATTCTGGGAGTTGAAGTCCACCCATCTTCAAGCTACCAAGGTTGAGAAACGCTGGTCTAGTGGTTAAGGCACTAGGCTAGAAATCAGAAGCCCGTGAGTTCCAGTCCGGCCTTAACCATGAAAGCTGGCTAGGTGTCCTTGGCCTAGTCACTCTGTCAGCCCAACTCACCTCACAGGGTTGTTGTTCTGGGGAAAATAGGAAGAAGGACTATTAGATATGTTTGCCACCCTGAGTTATTTATAAAAAACAATACAGATGAGATATAAATAAAATTTTTGGAACCAAATGAAGAGCCAAATGCTATATTCATATAGCATGTTAAGCCATGGTTTACTTAAGTATAACTTGATAGTTCAGCCAGATGCAGCTGAGTTCATACAACACTTCAAGTCAAAATACAATAAGCCACAATACATGAATCCAATCCGAGGTTATGCATGCATGACCCACTAAGCCAAAAGTTAAAATGAGTCAGCACACATTTGTCGCATTGTACCCACACAGGGCTTTTTAATCAAAGGCTTGATTGACCCACAATTTCATTTACAGAATTTCTAATCAAGGCTTGTAGTGTTTCAAGTGGAACAATAATCATAGGAGTCTGGTTAAGAAGTCCTAATGGACAGTAAACTGATGCCACACTCAACCAGATGTTTGGATTTAGTGTATCAAACATAGCATGTAGAAAATACTATAGAGTTTGAAGTACACTTATATTTGCAGTGCAAGCATCCAATCATCCTTCAAACATTATAAACCTCTTCAGGCCAGAAAGTGGGATAGTAACATATTTCTTCAGTCTGAAATTATGAGAGAGGAAAATCAAAATACTTATATTTGTATACATACTCCAGATGGGTTGCTGGTGCAGATTTTTTGGTCTGCAACTCTCATCTGGCTCATCTTATTTTTCCAGACTCCGTGTAGCCTATATGGAGACACCATTTTATATGCATTGTTTGACTACATTATATTTAATCTGATTTCCTGATCAACACATGGAAAAGCAATTCAGGGTTTATTCAGATAGTGAGGCAGATTCCTATGCATAATTGCTAGTGCAAGTGAGAAGCATAATAAAAGAGAAACCATCTCATATAGTAACTCTGTCCCCCAAACATCTCTTGCTGTTCATTTAGGAATAAATTAATCTGATTATTTAAGTAGCCAAAATTAAAAGTATGAATACTTAATTACATATTATAACACTCTGGAGAGTGGCCTGCTTATAAACAGCAACTAAGCAATGTGTAAGGATCAGAAATAGGATTATGGTTTCCTTAATGCATCACATCTAAGAAGACAAGCCAGAAATGTCATTTAGTTTTCCTCTCCATCCATCCCATCAGCACACAAGTGCTAGATGTTTTGTAGTAAGGGCATTACAGTTTGCAAATAGCTGTTTTCCCCATTGCCCTATATTGGTTTGATTTAGCATTCTCTGAATGGTGCTTCTTAACCTTAGCAACTTTAAGATGTATACGCTTCAGCTCCCAGAATTCCCCAGGGAGCAGAAGGCTTGGAATCACTGCTCTGAAAGATGTGGGACTGTTATTACTTTTGAATGATACAGTGCCCTCTAGTGGTGTTATGTATGCAATGTAATCTGAAACACGCCATCATTATTTTATAGCAGTGTTTTTCAAACTTGGCAACTTCAAGATATATGGATTCCAACTCCCAGAATTCCCCAGCCAAGAGGAGTTGAAATCCATACATCTTAAAGTTGCCAAGTTTGAAAAATGCTTATTTAGAATTTTTCAGGTTGTTGTATGCCCCAAATGTAGCATTTGAATTACACCACTAAATAATTTTGTTCCAGAAAAGAGGAAAATATTAGGTAGCAGTTTTTATAACTTCAGACGTGAAACTAACATTTCTCTTTCATAGTCATTACATGTACTTCTAAACTGATACATTAGGGATCAATATACATTAGAGATTAGGGCACATTAGGGATGGGAGAAACTGCTTTTCCATTCTGAATTTTTATTAAATAACATGTACAGCTTTGAATTTTATACTAAAAAAAACTAGAAGCATACAAGCACAGGATAGCTTCCTTGTGGGTTATAATATATAGTTACACAATTCATTTCATCTTAACTATTGAATTCTGAGAGTTGATGTCCACAGGCCATAAAGGTACCATAGTTGCCAAACCCTGGTGTTATGGCCTGTCAGCAGCCTGTGCGGATTGTAGCCGATTCCGACAACGGGGAGACCGGTGTGGTGCTGTGCCAGCAGCCTGTGCAGCTGGCGCTCGAGTCGGACAGTGAGGAGGCTGGAGAAGATGTGGTGCCAGAGGCAGGGATTCAGCCAGGGCCTTCAGAACTCCAGAAGCTCCTTTAACTGAAGAGGACAAAGAGGAGGAGCCTCTTCTCAATGCACGGGCGCGCAGAGCTGCCAAAAGGCAGGAGTGGCTCCTCAGGAGGAGGTCTCCCCGAGAGTAAGGCTTGAGGCTAATTGGCCACTCCCTTAGCCTATTAAGGAGGAACGCCATTTGTAGCAAGCTATAGGGAACAACTTTAGTTCACTCTCCTTTGCGTCTGGATTTTCTGCAAAATTACTTCTGGGCTTTCTGCCACCTCTAGTAAGACTGTGATTACCTTATCTCAGAATTCTTGTAGGCTGTTAAGACAGTTTATTAACAGCCTTTGGTTGATAAAGACTAAGTTATTTGAGTAAAATAAGCTTTGTATAGAGTTTGCGTGTGCTGTGTTCTTTGGGGTCTGTAGCTGGGGCAAAACACCTGGTTTAAGACCGTGGGACTCAAGAAGTCAAGATGGTTGGCCTAACCATGCAGTGAAAGCTCCAACTCATTACAGGTAGTCCTCAATTTACAACAATTTGTTCAGTGACTGTTCGAAGTTACAACGCCACTAGAAAAAAAACATATCACCCTTTTCACACTTATGACCATTGCAGCATCCCCATGGTCACATGATCAAAATTCAGATGCATCGCAACTGACTCATATTTATGATGGTTGAAGTGTCCCGAGGTCATGTGATCACCTTGTGTGACCTTCTGACAAGCAGTCAATGGGGAAGACAGATTTCACTTAACAATCATATTACTAACTTAACAACTGCAGTGATTCACTTAACAACGGTGGCACAAAAGGTCATAAAATGGGGCAAAATTCACTTAACAACTGTCTCGCTTTGCAACAGAAAACAGAAATTTTGGGCTCAATTGTGGTCATAAGTTAAAGATTACCTGTATTTACATGTGTTGCAGTCACACAAAGGAACATAGCTTCAATCACGCAGTTATTTGACATTTTTTTATCCTTCCTTCCTTCCTGCAAAGATCTGTGATACATTGTAAAAACAAAAAACAAAAAGAAGGAACTCAGAGGTATATATAATCATCCACCTGGCCAATTTGCTGCCCTGTTTATTTATAAATTCAAGTCAGTGTTGACTTTTCATAATTGCCTAGACAAGTCCCTGCAACGGTTTGCCCTTGCCTGCTTCCTAGGGCTGAGAGACAGTGACTGGCCCAAGGTCATCCATCTGTCTTTGGCTAAGGCAGGACTAGAACTCAGCCCCCCGACTTCAAGCTTGATGCCTTAACCTACAGGTGTCAAACTTGCGGTGTCACGTTGCCATCACATGATGTATCACGATTTTTTTTCCTTTCACAGAGCTGGAGTGGGCGTGATCTGCATGTGAAACCAGTTTGACACCCCTGCCTTACACCACTACACCAAACTGGCTCCAAATTCATTCCTTTCTATTTATTTACTTATTAAAAGGGAAGAAAAAAGGATCCTGCAAGAAGAAACAGGAGACTGTAAAAGGCTGCATGTCAACTTTGAACCACCTGTCTCTGGCCAGGACATCAGCCCATCCCAGTTCCACCACTGATATTTACGTTCATTCTTTTTTGGTTGAAATATGTTGTTTGATGTACTTTCAACAATGGAGACATTTTTTTTTCTTTTGGTAAGAAAGGACTAATGATATTTTCTCAGTATTTTCTCTAGGGAAGGAGCAGCTGGATAAAATCTGACAGGAGAAAAGGTTATATAAAATAAGAGATCAGAAGAGATAAATATATAAAGATGCGTAATACTATTTTGCCTCAATTATTTTAAGGACTGGGACCAGAGCTTGGGTCTCCCCTTTCCTAGTTGAACACTTTACTGTTTCTTCAACCTTACTTTGAAGATCAGAGGAATCTTTGTTTATATGCCTGCTATAAATAAAACACAATGTGAAGGACATTTTAGGAATATGGGCAAGATATTTTTGAATTCTCCTGTTCTTAGTTATTGTATATCTTTAATAGTTGCTTGTCAAGCAGACATTCAATAAGGACATTTTTTTTCCTATCACTTCCTCTCGTAACTATTAATAGCAAATTAAAAGGAGAAATCAAGACAGCTCTAACAAAAAGATATTAGATATTGTCAGCTTATGTTGGCGTTGGCGTTGTCAGTATTACTCAGGTCAAGCTGTTCAGAATAATTCTAGGATATGGTGATGGGAGGAAAAGAAAATAATCAATTGCTTTGTAAATGCTTCAAGTAACTCAGACACACTTTCCCCTTGATTTTAAGAATTTCTCTTTTTAAGTCTTCAATTCCCATTTTTAACACTAGAGGGCATTGCTTTCCAATGACAATGAAATCAAAATTAAAACCATGGGGAAAAAAGAAAATGGAGTAGTGTTTATATTATATGGTTAAATGAATTTCAGTGAAACAACTTCAATTACTGGGTGAAATAGAAATACTATGATATAAATAATCCACTGTCATACACAAAATGAGTCTGTCATCTGCACCTCTGTAACTGTCTGGTTTGGCTCTGCAACCCAACAAGACAGACTTCATTTTTAAAAAAATATTTTTTATTGAATTATAAACAAAAATATGAAGACAATACAAAGACAAATGAAATCCCACCACCTACATACCCACACCACATTCTACATATATGTTTTAGTCATCAACAGAATATATATTATATTACTTTATAAAGTAGTAAAGTAGTAAACTCTTGGTTCAAGTGTTTTAAATTAAAGATAATCTTGCATCTTCCCTGAATTCGTCTCCTATTTTTAATTTTTCACCCTATTTTCTGTCATCTACATTTGTTCTGATTTTCCTTTCCAGCCATTGGTACCATCGGTGCCACACAAGATAGTATTCACTTTCTTCCTTATCCTGGAGTTCCAGCATCAATCTATCCATTTCGGCACATTCTGTTATCTTTGAGATTTTATCTTTGGTTGGGAGTTGATCTGATTTCCAATTTTGAGCGAACAGTAATCGTGCTGCTGTCAGAATATGTATAATAAGATATTTTGTCTCTTTGGTGTATTGTGTTGTTATCATGCCAAATAAAAAGAATTCTGGAGTGTTTTCTACTTGTAGATTTGTTATTTCCTCAATAGTTTCCTTTATGCCTTGCCAGTATTGTTGGGCCTTCGTACATTTCCACCAAGCATGGTAATATGTTCCCTTTTTTGTTTTACACTTCCAACAGAGTGAGGAGGCATTCGGGTATATTTTGGCTAATCTGGCTGGTGCTAGGTGCCATCTGTAAAACATTTTGATAAGGTTCTCTTTATAAGATGTGGCTCTTGCCATTTTAATGTTTTGTTTCCACAATTTCTCCCAATTTGCCAATTGAATGTTGTGCCCTATGTCCCTAGCCCACCTTATCATGTTTTCTTTTACTGTTTCTTCTAATAATTTGTATCTAAGAAGGTAGTTGTATATTTTGGTTATCATCTTTTGTTCTGCCTCTTGTAAAATCTTGTCCAACTCATTCAGGTTATTCAAGATTCCATATTGTTTTTTGTCTGTTATGTATCTTGAGTGTATTTGGGTATAGGGCCACCAATCGATATTTATGCCAGAATTTTGAAGTTGCTGTCTTGAGATGAGTTCGCCTTCCTGGTTTAATAGGTCTTGGTACCGCATCATCTTTCCTATTTCAAGAGTGTTTGGATATATCAATGCCTCCATCCAGGACCAACATTTTGGTACTCTGGTATAATGTTTTTTCTTGATTTCCTGCCAAATCTTAAAGACTGAAGCTCGAATTATATGACGTTGGAAATACATGTGTCGTTTGTCCGGTCCATCCCATAAGAAAGCATGCCATCCTCGTATTAAATCGAAGCCTTCTAAGTATAGGGTTCTTTTGTTGTCCAGTTTCATCCATTCTTTAATCCAGGTCAGCCCTGATGCCTTATAGTAGAGTTCCCAATCTGGTATTGCTAGGCCTCCTTTGTCTCGTGAATTCTGTAAAGCTTTGATCTTAATTCTGGCCTTCTTTCCCTGCCATATATAATTCATTATTGTTTTGTTGAGGTTCTTGAAAAAAATCTCTTCCGGGGTGTATTGGTATTACTTGGTATAGGTATAATACTCTTGGTAATATGTTCATTTTTATTGAGGCAATTCTGCCCACCAGCAACAGTTGTAATCTGTTCCAAATTTCCAAGTCTTTTTTTATTTGTTTTAATAATTTAGTATAATTGTCTTCTTTAATTGTAGTTGCTTTTGTTGTCAACCAAATACCTAAATATTTTATTTTCTTTACTATTTGGATTCCTAGTTCTTCTTCTAATTTCAACCTCTGTATCTGCGTCATATTTTTCGTCAATACTTTGGTTTTTTGTTTATTTATTTTGAGGCCCGCAATTTTCCCGTATTCCTCTATCATTGTCATCAGCCTGGGTCCAGATAGTGTTGGGTTTTCCAATATGAAAATCACGTCATCTGCGAAGGCAAGCAGTTTATACTCCTCTCCCCGGATCTTGGGACCTTTAATGTCTTCCTCCTTCCTGATTTCAGTTAGTAAAACTTCCAATACTATTATAAATAATAGGGGTGACATGGGCATCCTTGTCGTACTCCTTTCTGAATGTCAAAAGTTTGTGTCATGTCACCATTTATTGAGATTTTGGCTGTTTGGTAAGAGTAGATTTTTCTTATCAATTTGAGAAATTTCTCTCCACAGTTCATCGACTCAAGTTGTATTGTAAGAAAGGACCAATTTAAGTTATCTAAGGCCTTCTGGGCATCGAGAGATATTAGGGCTACTTCCTTGTCTATCTTCTGATCGTAATATTCCAAAATGTTTATAATCGTTCTCAAATTGTTTTTGATCTGTCTCCTAGGTATAAAGCCGTTTTGGTCTGAGTGTATGTATTTATGAATTATTACTTTGAGTCTCTGTGCCAGTATTGACATAAATAGTTTATAATCCACATTGAGTAATGAAATGGGTCTATAGTTTCTAACTTGGGTCGGGTCTGAGTCTTCTTTGTGTATTAACGTAATAATGGTTTCTGTCCATGATTTTGGAATTTCAGCTGTCGATAATGCTGCATTGAAAACTTGTAGCAATGTTTCATCTATTAGTTGTTGGGAATGTTTATAAAATTCAGTAGGAATTCCATCTGGTCCTGGGGTTTTATTATTCTTTTGTTTTTTGCAGGCTTCGATCAGTTTAAATATTGTTATGGGCCGGTTCAGAGTCTCTCTGTGTTCTTCTTCGAAGTGTGTGATATTAGTTTTACTAAGGTATTTTCGAATTTGGTCTTCCGGGACATCTTCCTGTCGGTAGAGTTTTTGAAAGAATGTTTTGACTATGTTTTTCTTATCTAAATGTTTGTGAACTAAAGTTCCTGATTCGTCCTGGAGTTGGTGAATAATTCTTTTTTCTGTTTGCTTTTTTAGTTTGTAAGCTAACCAGCGTCCAGTTTTGTTTGCATGTTCAAAATTGGTCTACTTTGCCATTCTCATTTTTTGTGCCAATTCAGTTTTTCTAGTCAAATTCAATTTGTATTTAGCCAAATTAAGTTTTTGCTGCGCTATCTTGTTATTAGGGTGCTGTTGTAATTTAGTTTCCTCTATCCTGATTTCTTCCAATAAGTCATTCCTAATTCTTTGTTTCTCTTTTTTTTCTTTTTGCAATAGTTAAGCCCCTAATATAAGCTTTCGTCGTGTCCCATAAGTTTTGTAACGACGTTTGATCCTTTGTGTTAATTTGAAAAAATATCTTAATCTCCTTTTCTATCATTTGTAAGTACTCTTTTTCCTTTATAATACTTGTGTCCATTTTCCACCTTTCCGGATTATTTTAATGGGGTTGTGATCGGCCCATGTGCTAGGCATAATTTCTACGTCATGTGTTTCTTTGCTTAATTGAGGTGTCATCCAAGCCATGCCTAATCTGGACCACGATTGATGTGGGCCAGAAAAATATGTATATTGTTTGGTTTAATTCTCGCCAAGTGTCATGTAGACTCATTTCTTGTGCCAAATCCTTGAATGTCTGTGGCAGTGTCTTCCTTTTATTTTTATTCTTCCTATTACTGTGATAATCTTCTCGTGAGTTTACAATTGCATTAAAATCTCTGACAATGCAAATATTTTCATAATCCAGCTCTTTTAATTTATCGTGTAATCTTTTATAGAAATCTGTTTGGTTTCCATTTGGAGCGTAAATAGCTATTAACAATATTATTTTTGTTTCCAGTTTTACTTCTATCATTAAGACTCGACCCTCTTTGTCCGTATAAATTGGCTTAGTTCTTATATGATCTCTAACATATATTACCACTTCCCTTTTTTTGCAATCGCCTAAGGATGTGTATATTACTCCTAGTTTTTTATTTTCGAGTATTTTTTTCTGTTGTTTTCTTATGTGTACTTCTTTTAATGTGATTATGTCTGCCCCTAGTTTTTGCAGTTTGGTGAATGTCTGATGTCTTTTGCTTGGTGAGTTTAGACCATTTATATTTATAGAAATGAGCTTTAGTTCTTCTTCCATTTCTACTATTGTTTATTTGTCTGTAATTTTAAGTTTTGTTGTGTTTCTTATGACTCTTTGTGTAGTCCCCGTCACTTCCTCCTTCCCTAACCTTCCCCTCCTCCGTTCCTTGTCCTCCTTGTTTGTTGGTTGCACCTCTTGGTCACTAGAGTTTTGTTCTTCTCTACTTCCTCTGCTTTCCTGTTCTCCTTCATATCCTAGGTGTTGATCGGCAAAGTCTTGGGCTTTTTCTATAGTGTCGATTCGAAATTTTCTTCCTTCCCATGAAATAAGTACTCCTTCTGGTATGAGCCATCTGAATTTTATCTTGAGCTTATTTAATTGTCTGGTTAAGAAGTTGTAATCTTTTCTTCTGTCCCTGGCCCTTCTCGGTACTTGTTTTAGTGTTAGAACTTCCCTCCCTTTATACATAACTGTCTCCTCTCTCATTTTTCGATATATTTCTTCTTTCATTGTTTTCTTCGTAAATCTGATATGTACTTCTTTAGGAAATTTGTTTCTTCTTGCATAATTTGTGAAGGCTCTATAAATTTCATCGATTCCACCTCTTATTTCGTCTTTATCTTTATGTGTTGCCTCTGCCGGTATTCCAACCATGGTTTCGCCCAAGTCTTCATCTCTCTGTTCTTCTATATTTTGGAATCTTAAATAAAAAGATGCCTTCTCCATTTCGAGAAATGTCAGTGCATCTTCAGTATCTCGACTCCTTATCGCTTGTTGATTCTCCATCTGTTCCAACCTAGTGGCTGTGGCTTCCACTTTTTCTTCAACTTTATGAATTCTCTGTCCATTTTCGGTGATGTTTTGTTGGATTTTCTCTATCTTCTCATCTATATTTCTAATATCATCTTTAATTTCCCCTACATCCAATCGCATTTGTTCATGATTCCTTTTAGTTTCATCATGGTTAAGGGTCATCTTGTCTTCCATTCTTTTCATTCCCTCTTGAATCATTGCAAGGGCAGCTTGAATGTTTTGCATACCTATGTTAGTCTTTTCTTTATCTGTGTTTCCCCTGTCTTCTGCTGAGCCGGGGAAGCCACCAATAGTGTTTGGGTTGGAGATATTTCTTAGTTGTTTTAATAGTGGTTGATGTGCTTGAGGTTGCCATATCTATTATACGTATTATTCTTGCCCACAATTTCATAAAATTGTCACCTATATAATGTTTGTAACTTAGATGCAAGATTATTATTGCGAAATTATTAAGAATACTTCTAATCAATAATGCAATATTAAGAAAAGAGCAAAAAGGAAAACGGGGGGGGAGCCAAGAAAGGGGGAAACAACGGGGAAAAGGCAAGCTTCTAGCAGTTCATCAATTAACTTATTCCTCAATTACTTACAAAATAAGATATATTTCTCTATTAGTATTATAGTAGTTCTAGAATCAAGTCAATATCAATTTGATTATTATAACTCTATCAAATTATTTAAATTGATTAGCTGTAAATAGGTAAATTCATCAAATATAATACGCTATAATTGTTTGATTAACTTTAAATAAGCAAAATATTTCGTTATCAATACTTAAAAGAAAAACTAATAAATTGTTAAATGTTATTTTCCAATTCTAGTACATTATGATATAATATAATAAACTTAAACCAAACCAGCAATAATTATATTGTTCGTTTACTCTTGTTTGCAGTTTGACTTTATAGTCTTTTATCTTTTTTGTTGTTATGTACCTTATCCTTCAGACACCGTTCCAAAATCTGGATCACCCTTTTCACATTGATTTTATTCCACCATCCAATTTAGTCTATAATCCACTGCGTTCCAATTAGTAAAATCCAAGTCTGGCTCCAAGGGTATAAGGTCCAATATCTGATATCCTCTGTTTAACTCCTTGTCGTCTAAATAATCAGCTAGTTTTCCTCTGTCAAAGTTGTGTCCAAATAGTTCAGTCCAAATAGTTCAATCTTTAGTAGTCAAATAGTTAGAATCTCTCACACCTTATATCAATTTGTATCCTAATCTTCGCAAGAAATGTCACTAAAGATATCGAAAATGATAATGATAATGATAGTTTGTAAAAATCCACTCCAATCGGTTTTTCTGGAGTTTATCCTGGCTGTCTCCACACTCCCGCAAGCCGATTCTTTCTCAAGTTGTCTGGTTCAATCCAATCTATCCAATCAACGCCGGTAAGATCCAGTACAATCGATTTATAAAGATCCGTCCAAATTCCTTTCCTCCGATCTCCAGCACACCAGACTGCACACACTCTCTCCGTTCACTTCGGTGTTGCACTATCTGTTCTTGTTTTGTTTTAATCCAATTCTCTCCACTCAATCCAGTCCACCCTCATAAGATCTAATAATATCAAAGTTTTAAATCATTCACAATTCTGGTCGTAATATTCATAATTAAGAGCTACCTTCTTCCGCTCTCTCTATACACTTCGGCTGTTCAAGTTTTTGCGCTGTCACTTTTGCGTTCAAGATGGCTCCGTTCCGATCTATCCTTCCATAGCTGCTTGTCTTGTTTCTTTTTTCGGGATTCTCTACCACCAGCATCTACTTCTTACTATCAGATGATTTTTGGGTTTTTCTAAGTTATAGTCTCCTGTTGATGACTTCTTTTGGTTTTTGATCTTCACTTCCCACTTGCACAGTTATCAGTGCCTCCGGCCAGCCCCAGAAGGCTGGTTTTTCCTCACTCTGGATTAAGGGCTTTATCTTGTACCTTCGGAGAAGTTGTGATCTCCTCCGAGGTCCTAAGATATTCCCCTTTAAACTATTGATCACTACGAGATCAATAGTGCCTGTTTCGGCTCCAGATGTGGGATTGTTAGGAACCCAGGAACGGAGCTCCGTCCCTTTCATCCCTAATGCGCTGAGGTCGCTGCCGGAAGTCCCAACAAGACAGACTTCAGAGGATAATTAGAACTGCAGAAAAAACAATTGCTACCAACCTGCCTTCCATTGAGGACCTGTATACTGCATGAGTCAAAAAGAGGGCTGTGAAAATATTTACAGACCCCTCGCATCCTGGACATAAACTGTTTCAGCTCCTACCCTCAAAATAACGCTATAGAGCACTGCACACCAGAACAACTAGACACAAGAAGTTTTTTCCCAAACGCCATCACTCTGCTAAACAAATAATTCCCTCAACACTGTCAAACTAGTTACTAAGTCTGCATTACTATTAATCTTTTCATTGTTCCTATCACCCATCTCCTCCCACTTATGACTGTATGACTATAACCTTGTTGCTTGTATCCTTATGACTTATATTTATAGTTTCCTGATTGCTTTTTTGTTCCCTATGACTATCATTAAGTGTTGTACCTTATGAT
Organism: Pantherophis guttatus; assembly: GCF_059756535.1. Classification (NCBI taxonomy): domain Eukaryota; kingdom Metazoa; phylum Chordata; class Lepidosauria; order Squamata; family Colubridae; genus Pantherophis; species Pantherophis guttatus. The sequence goes on from NC_142064.1 coordinate 214,099,488, forward strand.
TCTTGATGAACATAAATTTTCTTTTATGTACACTGAGAGCGTATGCACCAAGACAAGTGTCCAATCACACTTAGCCAATAAAAAATTCTGTTGCTCTGTTCTATTCTATTCTATTCTATTCTATACAAAATCAATGTGGAAATGGATATTGTAGCATATCAAACGTTATGGTGTTTTGCTTCTTTTTTAAAACAAATCAGAAGGTAGTAGGAATAAGTAGGGTTTTCTCCAGGAAGTAAGTCTTACGTAGTGTGTATGGGATAAGGGAGGGGGAAACAGAAGATGTGATCATATTCTAATGGCAAATCATTTCTGAAAAACCTTGCCATGACCTTGCATTACTTCAGGCAGTCACCAGGGGTCAAAAACTGCCTTGAAGGCACAAATAATAAGTTAGTACCACCATACTCTTTTGTAAATAGCTCCTTCTTGGTTCAATGTTTTTCTTGTTTCCCCGATTATATTTTGTCTAAGAGGGAAAACTCCTAAGCTTATGTTTGTAGCTACTGTTGAGTTTCCATAACTCATCTTATTTTAATTAATTTATTCAACATTTTAATTTAAAAAAAAAGTGATTAGCATGGTATAAAAAAAACTCATCTGTAGCACACCTTTCAACAATGTACTTGCAAAGTTAGAAGCATTCTTAGAAAATGCTTCTAAGGCTGCTGGTTCATTGTGTGGAGGTTTTCCCACATGCCCAGCGGGGGGAAAGGCAGTAAGACTCCTGATTAGGAAAGGCACCTGTGGAATTGATTTCCATTGTTTTTGCATTCTCTCAGTGAAAATGGCCAAGGGTCAGTGTGACTGTGAATTTCCCACTTCCCTTTCTGTTTCCTCCCTGAGTGTTTCTTCCTCCGTTCATAGACTGAGAGCACTGAAACTGGCAACTGCTGTGTCAGGGCGATGGACCTCTGCAGCCTTCATGTAATAGAAACACAAGACTGATAGAATATTTGTACCTCAGGGTTGAATTGAGGGGTCCCTGGTGCTCTTTGAGCTTGGTTGTGTTCTTGCAGATGTTTCATGCAGTATCTGCAAGAAAACAACAAACTTCAGGGAACAAGGATCCCACAAGTATATATGTAACCAAGTTCCTCTTGTTTGCAGCCTTTTTTTTTTCTTTTCCTTTAGTTTCACATGCAACTTTGTAACATGGCCTACTTGAATAATTCTAGTATTTTAGAATATTTTAGAATTCAAACTGTCATTTATTTCAATTGATGTAGTTCAGTCTTCATCACAGAACAAACTTCCAAATATGTGGGTACTTTTTAGCACATCACCCACCAGGTTTGAGCAGTAAGCTTGGTGTTAGCGATGATATATTAATCTATTTATTCAACCATATCTCCCTCAAATATCCTGCTTATGAGAATGCAAGCAATTTTTCCTGAACCCATTTGCACACTTTTTTCACTATATTGTTTACATAAGAATACATGCGATTCAAGATGCTGGTGATGACCTATAAAGCCCTATATGGCTTAGGCCCAGGATATTTGGCGGACCACCTGCAGCCAGCAACAACTTCCCATCACCCGGTTTGCGCCCATAGGGAGGGCCTGCTCAGGGTGCCGTCAGCTAGACAATGTCGGCTGGCAGCCCCCAGGGATAGAACCTTCTCTGTGGGCACACCCACCCTCTGGAATCAACTCCCCTTGGGGCTCCGGTTGGCCCGACCTTCGCACTTTCCACCGCGAATTAAAAACTTGGTTATTCAAGTCCCCCGGCCTGGACTGATGGGGTTTATATGGGTTTTTAACTCTATCTGGTTTAATTAGGTATTTTAACTTTGTACTGTGGTTATTGTGGATTTTATTGTTGTGAGCCGCCCTGAGTCCGTTGAAGATAGGGCGGCAAATAAATTAAATAAATTTTTTAAAAAAATTCTGATGTTTCTGCTCCTTCCTTGTTTTTAAATTAACTCATCATCTTGCTCTAACTATTCTGACATATTTCATATTAAGACTAGACTAGAAAGAAGATTCTCCTGCCTTCAAAATAAATAGGTTCTAATGTTATATCTTTTTGCCTTTATGCCAGCTATGTTTTTGAGAAATGAAGAATGAAGGAATTTGAGCAAGAAAAAATTGAAGGAAGCGATGTCCACTGAGAACAATTATTTTAGATGTTTTTTTTTATATTAAAGATTGCAAACTACCAAATGTTTTGATATTAATGTTTATACCCCTCAAAAAAAAAAAGATTATGACAGAAATGTTTATCATGATGTGAATGCTAGAATCTGGAATCTTTATGTATATATTTAGATATGTCCATAGGTATGTGAAACACTTGCATCTATTTTCATATCCATAGTGCTCAGGAATAAGGAAGAATATGGAGAGGCTAAGGTGGGTAGCATACAGTAATTACATCCTTTTGTGATATCTTGAGATACTATCTGTTTCCCCCAAAATAAGACCTCCCCTGATAATAAGCCCAATCAAGCTTTTGAGTGCATGGCAATAAGGCCAAGCGCTTATTTCAGGGTTCAAAAAAATATAAGACAGGGTCTTATTTTCGGGGAAACACAGTATGTATAAGGTACACCTCTGTACAAAAAAATACACATTTCAGGATACTCAAATTTCAGGACACTCATCACAATATTACCAGCATCAGGAACTAGTTCTCATATATTGACCAATTAATAAAGGAAACTATTCCAGGAAGCATCCAATGCAAAGCCTGAGATTAATGAACATGGTTTTCAGATTAAAAACATTGAAGGTTTTGCTTGTAGTTATGGTATGCATCCTTCAATATTCAGGGTATGGTTTCATATGCTGCCTGCATCCCATGGATGGGGCTTCTCTTGTTGCACAGCCCAGTTTCTGGGTGTTGGGGACCTTTGTGATTGTCTTAAAAATTTCCTAAACTGAGGCATACTAGTAAGGTATTCTGGGAAGCCACCCCTCTTAGAAGAATGAATGTTTTGGGAAATATTAAAAAGGCAAAATATTATATTTCCCCAAAGGGAGAAATGGAGAAACATGCTCTTAAAGACAGAAAGCAGACTCAGTCTTTCTTAATAGCAACCCGCAACCCCCACCCCCCACCCGGCACATATTTTCTGCCCATTAAGAAAGACTGGGCCATCCTATCTACAAAACAAAAGACCTTCAGCTTCAGGATGATGGGATTAAGAACAGGGCATACCCTTTAGGACATAATAGGAGTAACACACTACCATTTAGCAGAAGACACAGAGCTCACTACATTGCACAATCTCCTAAGGGTATTTCAGACATTGCACAACCTTCCTAGCAGCATCTCTGAAACTTATAAAAAATCCATGAACTCATCAAACCCAGTTGCCCAGAATCCCAAGTGGTTGGTGGTTCTGCTTCATCAATAAATGGACCTTCTTTTCAATCAGCCTCCAGCCTCCATTTTGTTTCCAGTGCCTTTCTCATGCCTTGGAACTGAACCAGATGGTATCTTTTTGGACTCAAATCTTCAGGCCCAATATATATATATTGGGAGCAGCAAGGTTTACAAGATATCCTGCTTTGGGTGTCTGACAACTTGAGTAGCTTTGCATGCCAAAAGCATTGACTTTGCTGCTACACCTCTGCAATCTAATTTGCTGGGGCCACACAGGGCATCCGAGTCATAATTAAACTTAGATTTGGCTGGATTCCCCAGTACTGTACATGTAAGCCAAAAATGAAATTGCTTTTGGCATAGTGCAGTGTGAGGTCACCGAGTGGCTATGGTTCACACAACACCGAATTAAGAGGTAGTCAATTAGAAATTACCGTACTGTAGTTGTATGAAAGAGCCGAGGTGGCGCAGTAGTTAGGGTGTGCAGTACTGCAGCTACTTCAGCTGACTGCTAGTTCAGCAGATCAGCGGATCAAATCTCACCGGCTCAAGGTTGACTCAGCCTTCCATCCTTCCGAGGTGGGTAAAATGAGGACCCAGATTGTTAGGGGGCAATATGCTATTTATTATATTGTCTTTGGTGTAAGCCGCCCAGAGTCCTGGGAGAGTGGGCGGCATAGAAATATGAATAATAAAATAAATAAATAAATACCACCCTATGTTGTTAATTTGTAGTACGGTGTGCTGTGAGAATCAGGCAAGTAAATTAATTACGGACAAAGGACATGATGCAGACCATCAGAGATTGGATCCACACATTAACTAGCTCCTAATGTTTAACTGGTGATTTAATCACCGTTTTTAGGGGGAAAGCACCGTAGGCTTAGTACACAGGATCACGTCCGAAGGCCACGCTATATAAATCACAAATCCAGTTCAACACCATAAAGAAGTTTGGCCTACGGAGGTGCGGCCCAAATCACGACTACGGGTGCGCGCCACGAGGCGAACTGTGCCACTTGCACCAGTCGCCTCGTGCATGCTTGGCGCCACAATGGCACCCCGGTGGCTTCACCTCCCGGACGGCTGAAGTTGATCCTGCTACTTCGCAGCCTCCCGGGACATCCCGCAGCCACCGCCGCCCTAAAACGGAAAGCGAAACCTAAGGAGAAATCCGTGCGGGAGCAAAGAGAGCAAACTTCCACCCTTCTCCGAAGTGGCACATCCGACGGGCGGAGCTCTTTGACGGGAAAAAGGAACGCCCCGTGGCAAGACGCCGACGCAGGGAGAGACGGCAGAAAGGGTCGTCCTCGTCGTCACTGCGCCGCAGCTGCTCCCTCGCTTAGGAGGAGGAGGAGGAGGAGGAGGAGAACAACGATGGCCTTCGCCTGGAGTTTCCTCTGGAGCCTTTGCCTCCTTTTGGGTCTCCTGCTGCTGCCCGGCGGTGAGTGACAGACTTTGGAGGGGAAAGCTGGCTGGGCGCCGGTGGGGCGGTCAGTCCTCTTCTGGGGAACCGGCTGAAGCATTTGAGGCTGCCGCTGAAGGCAGGGAGTAAGGACCGGCGACCCTCTGCCTCGTTTGAATCCAAGGGGGCTTTTCCCAGGGCTGGGTGACGTCACAGCTCTCATCAGTACCGCCAGGGCTGTTTGGCGTAATGGGTCGTGGCTCAGCACAGCGAGCGGGCGCCAGGTTGGAGCAGGCAGTCCTTGTGATCAGGAAACCGTTGGGAGGGTGGCAGAAATTAACCTTCATTACCTGAACCGGAGAACCCCAGACACGCAATTGTGTTTTTTCAGTTGCGACGGTCGCGATAGGGTTAAATTGCCGATCGCTCCTGATGCTGAATGTTGGGATCCCCTTGGCTGGGGGCAGATTGTTCACCCAAGCGTCGCCTGAGTTAGTTTGCTGAGTGAGTAGCTTAGTCACCGTTTCCGAGACTTGACTTGAAGAGAAGCAAGGGACGCGCATTTTGATCATACCAAAGCCCCATCTAATTAATTTTACAGCTCTTGTCTGCCTGGGTGTCCTAAAGTCTCCAAAGCGGAATTTCCATGACAGATTGACTCACTGCTGTTCTCTGTGCAACTTCTTTGTTGCTTACCTCTGTGTGAACTTCTGTATTTTGTATTCTGACTCTCACTCTCGGGGAGAAATTCTTTTTTTTCTTCTTCTCATATTGCAGAACATTCAGTTCTTTCTCTCATTTGATCCCTAAATGGAAGTATCTGAAAATTTCCAGACTTTTCTGGAATTAGATTGTACAAAGCTGGCATTTATTTCCAACTAGGAAGTGTGAGGTTTATTCTGATAATAAACAATTAAAAACTTGAATGTTAATTTTGTTTCCAGTAAGCATTTACAGCAGTAGGCATTAAAGTTGAGCCAATTAAACATCATTTTCCCTCAGGCTCTGGATTAAAGCTAATTTTTTTCAGACTAGGATCTTAATACTTCGTTGGTATGGATTTAGTTTATTATGTGATATGGTATCTGAGAGGGTGTGATAATGTTGTGCATGATGTTACTAGCATCCCTTGTCAGAACACAAGTTTGGAGGAGTGACATTTGTGAGATTGTATTGTGCTGGTTTTATCATTTTGACATCACTGTGATTTCTTTTGGGGACCCAGTGAACCAAACCATTGTGATTTTAATCATGATTTGTGGTTTGGCATGTGTAAACTGAGAGAATTGTCATTCAGTGAACCATAATTAAGCATAGTGTATTCTAGCATGGCGAATCCATGGTTCCTGAACCCATCCAGGCACAGACATGGAAGACACTGAGGGTTGGAAATTTTTCTCCTTGATTTACAAAATCAAGAGGGCAAAAAATAATAATAATCAGAAATGGTATAAAATGTGAACCATGAACATCTACCAAGATTTTGAGGATGATCAATGAGGGAAGTATAATGAACATCCACTCAGTTACAATATTGATTGTCTTTGTCTTTGAATATTAGAACTTTGGACTTTATAGGCCAGTGATGGCGAACCTTTTTCTCGTTGCGTGCCGGAAGTGTGTGTGTGTACGCGCGATAACACCCGCGCGTGCCAGCACCCATAATGCAATGCGACCCCCCCACGCATGCGCATACACACGTGACACCCCATGCATGCACCCCACATTGCGCACACTCCCCCATGCATACGTTCTGCATTGCGCATGCGCAGTCCCCCACATGCGCTTCGTGCCTCCACACCGCGACTTGTTTTGGGCTTTTGGGAGCAGGGGTTGAAGCGCAAGAACCGGCTTGGCTGGGAAAAAGGGGGTGGGGGAAAGATCTGCTTTGGGGCTTCCCTTCTCCCCAGCCGAGCTCCAGACCTGTCCAGGGGCAGGGATTGAAGTCCCCAATTGCTGCTTCTAGCAGCGCAAGAACCGGCTCGGCTGGGAAAAAGGGGGTGGGGGAAAGATCTGCTTTGGGGCTTCCCTTCTCCCCAGCCGAGCAGACTGTCCAGGGGCAGGGATTGAAGCCCCCAATTGCTGCTTCTGGCACCACAAGAACCACTGTTGCCGGGGTTGAGGGGGTGCCAGTGCCAGAAGCAGCGGGCTGGGGCTTCAATCCCTTTCCCTGGACAGCCTACTCGGGTGCGGAGACAGGGAAGCTGCAGATCGCAGATCCTTCCCACCACCCCCTTGCACCTGGCGGCAGCGGTTCTTGCGCTCCCCTTCCCCAGCGATGGCAGGAGCAGTTGGTGGGGGAGAGAGGGTGGTGGCAGGCTGCAGCAGCAGGCTGGTCGCACTGGCTACAAGGCAGCAGCGGCTCCTCCTCCTGCCACCCTCGCGCTCCAGGCAGCGTCCAGGCAGCCATGTCTGTCCTCCCCCTGCGCCAGCCCACGTAGATTCCAGGCAGCGCAGCTGCAGGGCCTTTCCTCGCAGTGGCGATGGCGTGATGAGGCAAGCAGGCAGCCGGGCATAGGGGAGTGACTGGTGGCAGTGCTCCTGGCTGGCAAGGGGTGATCCCGGGGCTGTATGCGGGCAACGATGGCATGGCCGGTGCGCACCCGCATTAAAGGCCAGCTGATTGTCATGCACGCATGCGCACCAGTAACCCGCAGACTAGCTGGCTGGTGCGCACGCGTACCCTGGAAACCCGGAAGAGGAATGGGCGACGCCACGCGTGCCAGGCAACATGGCTCTGCGTGCCACTTCCGGCACGCGTGCCATAGGTTCGCCAACACTGTTATAGGCTTTTTATAGACTTTACAGACTTTTATACGGTTGCATTTATGGATGTCAACATCAACGTTTTGTCAAAATAATGACTCTGATGTGCCATCATGCTGCAACCTCCACTCTTGCCATGCTTTTGTGTAAGGTCTCAGTGCAGTTGCAGAAGAGATGAGAGTTTGTCGTGATGATGCAGCCCTGCTTTGTCCATCATGCACCCCTCCCCCCCCAGATACTGTTACCAAGTGTTTGCTGCTGCTTTAGCAATATTCTTAGTTTTAAATTTCATATGCAGAAAAAAATGAAAGGGACTATTTGTTGCACGCTTCAAATTCTGTCTCATCCTTTTACTGTTCTAGCATTTCTAAAACAGCCTTTCTTTTCCTGGTACATTTCAGTTGGTTAGTATTCATATCATTTCTATTAGTGTGTCTGTGTGTCCTTTGTGATAGCTGGCTGCTCTGATTCAATGCACTATGCACGTGGCCTCATGGTTCATCCAGGAAAAAAGCAGGGTGGTCTTTATGGAGCAAACCTAACACACATATTTCGGAATAACATGTTTGCTTGATGATTTCATTAACAAGTTGCGGTGAGGGGTGACTGTTTTGATAATAGAATGAAATACATGGAGGATGGGAGTGAAGTAAAAGCCAACCAGGACAAACCATCTATCAAAGTGGGTGGAAAAAGCAGAAGAAAACAGGGCCAGGGACAGATTTTGCTATTCTTCATTGTGTGCTTCATTTCATGATAAACATCCATCTCACCGTCTCACACTCACCCCCATACAACTTTCTAGCCAACCAGTGATTAAAACATGTCACTATGTTTTGAACTATACCTGAGGATTAACTGCCAGTTAATTCAGGAGCTCTGTACCAAAAGGAACATGATAGTTTTTCTGACAAGTTTCTCTTCTCCAAAATGTACTTTCTAGGTGCATTAGAGTTACAGTTCTTAATCTTCTGTAATCCCATCCAGAGGTGAGAAAGCAGCTGCTTAGAGATTGGAATTTGTGGGAACTTTTCCAACAAACATTATGTCTCTTTTACCATAATAAAAAAAATGGATAAACTTGATTTTAAAATTCTGTTGAGAATATACAGCAAAAATATCAAATAAAATATCTTTTACTATTGTTGTAGACCAGGGGTGTCAAATTCAAGACCTATGGGCTGAATCTGGCTCACAGGGTGCTTAGATTGGCCTGCGGAGCCGCCCTGGAAACAGCGAAGGACCAGCCCGTGGTGCCTCTGCCAGCAAAAATGGAGCTTGGGAGGGCCACATGTGGGGCTCTGTTTTCGCTTGGTAGAGGGTTGCCGGACACCGCCACGGCCGAAAACGGATGTGAAGCTGTCCATGCCCAACCTGCCCTCCCCACAAGGTCAAACACAACCCTGATGTGTCCCTCAATGAAATTGAGTTTGACATCCCTCCTGTAGACCAATATTAAAATAATGAAGCAAAATAGAACAATTAGAAAGCTTCTGTATATACATAGGAAAAGATAACAGTAAGATGAACTGCCAAACATCTAATGAATCTTATACTAGACCACCTGAATACATATTCTACTCTGAATTATCAAAACCTGCAGGCTATTAATGAGAATGTGGATACACAAAGTGTTATTATAAAATCTTGGACAAAAATTGACCCACCTAGAACACATCTATGGAGGAAGAGGCCTCAGAGAATATTATAGAGTCTGTGCAAGTCACAATATACTATAATTGGATGCAAACAAGTGGTTCCCAAGAGTTCCTACTCTACAAGTGCCTACTCTTTCTGAAAAAGCAGCTTTTTTAATTCTACAGTATGGTAGAAGAAAATTGCTGTGGATAATTTGCTAAACTTTTATTAGGTAAAAGTCCTGCTATAATTGTGAACAGTAAGTTCTCAAATCCTTCTGTGCTGCCTCAGTGAGTCTAGGGCCATGGTGGCAAACTTATGGCACACATGCCACAGGTGGCATGCAGAGCCCTCTGAGCACGCGTGCCCTCGCCCCAGCACAGACAAAACACTGCTGGACATGCACTGAAACAAGCGATGGGCAGAACAGGGCTCTGATTGGTGGATACAGTTTAATTTTGTGCCTCCTATTTAAGTTGATAGACAGCCAGGGGCCTGTTTGCAAATGGTCCTCGCTCCTTTCCTTCTATTTTGAAAACCCCTCCCTGACCTTTCGCTTTTTCCACCCCTGATTCCCTCCAGTAGTTTTCATTTGCTTGCCTTCTTTCAATAATTACACAGATACACAAACAAATAACATGTGTTGTTGTCGATGAGACCTAATTGCAAAGAATGGTGTGTGTGTGTGTAAGACTAGACTAGAGGGATCTTGCACACTACTCTCTATCTCTGCAGCAATAATGGATCCCTCACTGCCCACCTCCTCGCCCCGTGCTTGGTCCTCTTGGTGTGTTCTTTTCCTGTGGCAGGATTGTCTCAGATCACGTGCAGAATGCCTTCACCGTTCAGTGCCCCTGACCCCCAAAGTTCAGACTAGGATAAGGCCTTTCAAATCAACCCCTGCAAATTTTCAGCCCTCACCAGAGCAATAGAAGGGAGAGAAGACGAGGAGGATTCTTTAGTTTTGCCCTTCTTTGGTCCAGCTCCCTCCCGCCCTCCTGTTCCGTGTGACCTTTCACACTCACCCCGCTTCCCTGCCGCATTCCCACGAGGACCGCTCCCCCGTCTCCTTTTGGGAGTCTACCTGATCTCCCTTCTAAGGCTAGCCGGGCTCTGCTGCCTCCTCGTACCCTCCCCCCTGCTTCCCACGCCAGTGGCAGCAGCAGCTAAAGGGAGATGGGCTGTTCTGGGACTTGGCAGGATGTCCAGAAAAGATCTGGTCTGGGGATGGGAGGGCGGTGGTGGGAACCCTGCAGATGCTGAGACCTTCCTTTGCCAGAAGGGCTTGGCTGACCCAATGCAGGGACAAGGATGGCGGAACCATTGTGGGGGTGGTGTGTATGTGAGAGAGAGAGAGACTTTGTGAGTGTGTGAGAGAGAGAGAGAGACCCAGCTTGCTTCCCTTCTCCTAAATTTGCAGTCGCTCTCAAAAATTCAGTTTGTCCTCCAATTGCCTGAGTAGATCCTTCTAAGAAGAGTTCATTGGCTTTGGGGTTTGAGATAGAGGGGGAGGAGGGAAAGTGAGAGAAACAAGGGAGGGGGAAGGAAAAGAGAGGGGGAGGGAAAAAGAGACATGATATTACAAAAAAATTTCTTTTTTATTGTTGCTAAACATAATATTTCAAAAGCAGAAAAAAAATGAAGGGGCATAAAAGTGCATTTATCACATTTTTCTTAGAACTATCAGCTGACCTCTGCCTTGTTTATCATTACTTTAGGTAGTAAAACCTCATTATTCAGGTTAAATTGCCGTGTTGGCACTTTGCGATAAATAAGTGGGTTTTGGGTTGCAGTTTGGGCACTTGGTCTCTAAAAGGTTCGCCATCACTGGACCAGGGGTTGTTCCTGGGAGGGATGAGTGCTAGGAGTGGCCACCCAAAGTGTGGAAGTAATCCCAGCTAAAACAAACAGACATTTATATTGGACAGCAGCAAATAGGAAGATGTTGGACGTTGATGATCACTATGGGGCCAATAGCAAAGACATAATTTCATACTGTGAAATTTACTGTGGTAAATTGTTTCTGGGTTTTATTTATTGATCACTTTTCTACACCACCCATCTCACCTAAGAGACTCTGGGTGGTTTAAATAAATAAAAACCATTAAAACAGAATTACGAACAAAGTTAAAAGCGAGCTAATTAAAGGTTAAAGAGGGGGAGGGAAAATACTCATGTCACCAATCACCCCCAGACTTACATATCCCTCTTGGACCCTCTAAGGCAGGGTCTCCAACCTTGGCAACTTTAAGACTTGTGGACTTCAACTCCCAGAATTCATTAGCCAGCAAAACTGCCAAGTTGCCAAGGTTGGGGACCCCTGTTCTAAGGGGTCTTTTACGAATGTGTGGACAGTATAGTTAATATAGTATCAGATGGTTTTACTAAGAACGAACAGAGTATTAATGCTGTTTGTGTGGAGGCTAGATTAAAGCCTTTGGGACAGCCAGTTGTCAATGTTGCCATGTAGGGAAAAGAAAATCCAAAGCTGTAAAGACAGAATCGCAGCGGGGGCAAGAAATGTAAGAAGCAGGAACATGGGAAAACTTAACATAGCAATGTTAGAATCAACTATACATTTTTCTCTTAGACTTCAACAAATTGAAGTGGACTAGAATTAGATACTCTCAGAAGTTCATAATGTTTACTACTTAGGACACACATTGCTTTGAAAACAATATTAAAATAGAATAGAATGTTCTTTATTAGGCAAGTGTGATTGGACACAACAAGTGGATAAGCTCTCAGTATAAATGGAAGCAAGAAAGTGATAAATCATAAGATATAACCAACAAAATGATAGTTATAAGATAGCAATTAGGAGCAGATAATAGGAAAGATGAGAAGAATAATAGTAATACAGTCTTACCGCATGGTTAGATATCCTTAGGCATAAGACAGTGCTGTGGGAATTATGTGTTTAGCAAAGTGATGGCATGAGAGAAAAAGTGTCTTCGTGTCTAGTTGTTTTGGCTGTTAGTGAACAAATAATATAGTCATATATTTTTTAACAAGTAATATAGTCATATATTATAATGTAATCAGTGAACAAATATCAATTAGCCTTTGGGGGAAACTCCTTAATATGGTAGTTACCCCAGTTTATGCTCAGTCCAAAAGTTGATGTGTTTTATGATTAAAGCCAATCTGAAATTGACAGAATGTGCAAACCGGATATGCTGCTAGTGGTTGGAGAGTATGATGGAAATATTAAAGAGGGTATGTGGTTAAATTGCACAATCTGGCAAACAAAAATGTAGCAGGAGAATGACATAACAGTTTCTGCCAATCTTAATTATTTCTTTATTGCTAAGGCTGTAAACAAGCAAGCAAGTAGCACCTGGATATATCCACCTTGCCAGATGGAATACACAGAGATCAGAATAATTATATTGTTGGTATCAGGAAGTGGAGCTCAGTTACACCGGCAGAGGTGTGGGCAAGGCTGACAGTGATAAAGGTCATGAACTATTTATGTGCAAGTTCCAAGTCAAGCTAAAGAACAACTCAGCCATTTTCCACACGATGTTTTTGAGCACACACCATTTTTCAAGGCATTGTAGAAGAGCTTGGCTAGTCAGTAGTGGTAAAAAAAAAATCAGGAGGTGTGTGATAGTATCTTTTTGGTCCAACAGATTTTAGGAAAAAGGATTCAAATTTCATGAGTTTCATCACATAGCACAAAGCTGAAGTTCATGAAAACGTATGCCTTTTAATAAAATGTATTCATCTGGAAAGGTACCATCATACTCCTTCTGATTTCATGGAGAGCTTGGGAAATACTTTGAAGTCTTGTTCCTCATGAATAGGGAATCAAAGGATTGATGGAATGCAATCAAATAAGTTACAGGATAAATTAGAAATAAGGCACAAATAACTCGGCTTAAATTTCCATTTTTTGACAATTTATGCAAATCCTAGCTCTCTCGAGAGCGACTCTGTAATGCTGAGAAAAATGGAAAGGAAAAGAAAGGGCAAACCCCAGCAAGGTGGATGGACTTGATTATAGCAGAGTAGCAGTTGAAGTAATATTGAAAGATCTGAACGACCTTTGACTTGACAGCATATAATGAAGCTCTCTATAAATCTATATAGCTAATTTAAAATGTTTTCTTGTGCTTTTCTCAGCCAACCCTTGTAGAAAAATTACTGAGCTCAGTATGGGATTCCACATCCAGAATTCTTTATTAAAACTTTCTTGTAGCTAATTCATAACCCTAGGCTAGAGGTCTCTAAACCTGCTAATTTTAAGACTTGTGGACTTCAATTCCCAGAATTCCCCAGCCAGCAAGAGAATGTCCACAGTACTGCAGTTTTTCCAGTGATGTTGTGTTTCAAGGAAAGATCAATAGAGAAGCTAAGCTGTGTGATAGAAAGTTCAAATTTAACCAATAATTTAAGGTACTTCTCCATATTCTGGTCTGTATCAATTCATTTTCTCTTCTGTGTTGCATTACAGAGCTGCATTACAGAGAAACCAAGCAATATCAAGGAGTTTTCTCAGAAAATTTGAATTTATAGAAATTTTTAAAAAAACATAAGATAGGGATCTAACTGAATCCTACAGATTATACCAGTGCCGTGATCTCAGCTTTTAGAGTTGCTGAAAGATGTTCTGTAAATATGGAAAAGTAAAAGGAAATGATAAAGGATTAGCTGTTTTATGTACTTAAAAAGCACAGGGTAAGTTTTAGAGGCGTGTATGTTTGGGCACTCCCCTTCCTGTCAATTAAAACAGAACTTAAATATTTGGAACATTCCATTTATTGAGTGCCACATGCCTTGCTATTTTAGGCCGTAATTTCATTTTACAAAGCGCTTACCTCAAAGTTAGACTTTAAGGAATGAACCCTATATAAACAGGTCAAAACTTTCATTTCTCTTCTTAGACCTACTGGGGTACATGAAGAACTTCTGTGTCAACTGCATGTAGCAGTTTTGCTGCAAGTTAATAATTTTCGAAGATGGTGTTCTTGAGTTAAATTCCTAACTGTTGACTTGATACAAACTTAAATAGTGGGACAAGGATGCTCTCTTATTTAACTCCTTTTCTAGGGACTATTTCTGGAATATGTTCTGCTGCACTGCACTTACACTCAGGTTGGTATTACCTGTTTTTGTTAAATTTCTATGCCGTCCATCTCACTGTTTGTTTGACAGTGAGATGGGTGTCATATAAATTTAATAAAGCTGGGCAGTTTACAGCATCATAAAAACAAGAATATAGAAACATTAAAACTTTAAAGATTGATAAACAGGCAACAATATTGATAAGCAGACAACATATATAAATGCATTATATTTGTGCCAGAGGATTTCCCTAGATATTAAGACAAGAGCTGCTTAAAGACTAAAGAGAAAAGCCTATTTTAGAGATTGCTAATAAAATATATTAATCTGAAAGAGTGATGGTTAATTGGCTTGTCTTCTTGAAAATATGTGTAATTTTGGTCAAGCCTTTCACTTAGAATACAAGAGTTGATTTATTAATATAAGTGAAGAAGCGAGAATTGGTCAGAATGGTTTTGTATCCATTTGGAAGGGATCAAATCTACTCCTGAGGGTTTTTGTTTCTAATCAACTTGGCAACCAGTCAGTTTCAAAAATGTACAATGTGGTAACTGTTTATCAATAACATAATTCCAGCCGAGGGTAACATGAGCTTTCTCCCATATTTCAACCCTCAGGACTGTTCTTCTCAAATAGATGCTGAGAAGTGACAGTCTAAATGAGAAAATCCTTAATTTTCAGGTCTCCAAGCTTTAGCCAGAAAATTTGCTCTTGTTGCTACTATTAAATCCTTCAGGCAATCAGTACAATGTTTGTTTGACTGTCAGTAGATTTATAACATATCTTTTGGATATTCTAGGGCTGTTCATGCTTCTATAACCATTCAGAAGAATTACTTCAAACATCACATGAACATAGCACCACTCTGTTAATCGTTAAAGCATCCCTTCTTTTTGCAGGCCTGTATGTGAATGTAAAAAAAGTTGGGGTTGCTTTATGAGTGGCATTTCAACTCCTTAAAGCAGCTCCCCATTTTACAGTAATGCACACACATGAAAAAAGAGGATGTGCTTTAATTACTAGTCCTAGTATCATTAGTTTGGTCAGAATTAGAGCCTTGTGCAGTCCCGAAAAATGTCCCAGACTACAAAAGATAGTGAGAGAAATAACAAGCTAAAAATAACAAGCAAAATATTCACATTTGCTGCACACACATATAAACACGGTTTACTTTGCTAAATTCTACTTTTTCACCTAGAAGTATCAGACTCTGATCAGCTGGTTTTCATCAATATTGTCACAAACTATTGTTACATTACAATTTTGGGAGGGATCTAGATCTTTTTGAGCTGTTCTTGATCATGGAAGTTCATGTCTGGCTGTTGGTATTTTTATCCATCAGTCATGTTTTGATCTTCTTCTCGACTTTGGTATATCATTGTTTTTGTCCACCTTATAATGTTGAATTTTCACATAACCTATGCATTCAGCTGGACTATATGTACTTCATTAGACTTAATATAGTTTATTAGGTTCAGTATCTGACACGTTGATTAGAAAAGGCCATTTGCTGAGCAAGTTTGCAAGGGAGTTACACCTCATTGAACCATAGCTATTTCCTGGTTTTACTAGCCCTTGGTTTATGTATGTCCAAAATATCTTTCCAGTTCCCTTCACCATCTTTGCTCTTCTCTGTACTTTTCAGTTCCTTAGCAATTTTTCTTTTGTTGTGGGGACCAGAACTGGGCATGGTATTCCAGGTAGGTTTATTACTAGCATAGCATAGGGTAAATCTATTGCTTGCCTATTTAAACCTGCATTTCTCTTCTGCCCACTCACTCAACCTCTGAACCATGGCATTTGACAGGTTGGACCACTTTTTTTCTTTTTAAAAAAAAAAGATAGGTGCAAAATAGAATAAAGCAGTTTCGTCTTTTTGTGTTGATATGCAAGAACAGGTAAGGTTCAAATGGAAAATTCTCCTTTCCCCTTTAAATCATACCATCCATTGCAACTACTGTATATGGTAAAACCAATAGGCCAAAAATGCAAATTGCAGGAAAGAGTTCCATTCCACAGTCAAATCGATACCCTTATGTACAAGGTATCTGGCAAATATTTCTAGTTTGGAAAAGTGGGGTAACCTTTACTAATCCCTTCTATGACTCCTGTAAACAGCAAACTTCTAAGTGCAGCAATTCTGTAACAAAAGACCCAAAGATAACGTTTTCAAACTGAGATTGAGAAGAGCAGATAACTTTCCATTTGCATGACTGATTGCTAAGTCTTGGTAAAACAGTGGCAAATTTAGGAAGGCAATGTTTCCAGAGCCATGAACAACTCCTGGCTCATTATAATCAAAGGCATAGGCCTTACACTTTTCAATGACTCTTAGTTCAGTGGAACTTAGCTTGGTAATCAAAGAGTCTGAAAAATATTTTCAAGACCATCAATCTTGTCACAACTCTCTTGTTCGGGTTAAGGAGGGAAGTGGTTAAGCCAAACCAGCACCTCATCCGGTTGAGGTTGTCTCTGACTATCTTTTGTCTCTATCTTTTGTTACTCTTGACCCTCTTTTCTGTCACCCATTTATCAGGACTACTAAGAGCTAGCAGTATTTATTCCTTAGGACAGAAATTCCTATGAAAGGAGAAAGAAACCCCATCATCTCTAGAAATCAGAAGAGAGCTTTCCCCCCTCACTTGCCAACATTTTGTTTATCTCAGGGGAGATAAACATCTGTAAAACACCTTGGGCCATCTCTAGCTTTATCATAGATTATACCTGATCCCAGCCATTGACCCTGAAGTTATGAGAGGCCATCAGGGCCATCTTTTTTTGTTTTGTTTTGCTCAATCAAGTCCTTCTCAATTGAGACTACCTGAAAAAGTCCCTGCAGTTTTCTTGGCAAGGATTTTCAGAAGTAGCTTGCTGTCACCTCCTTCCTAAAGTTTAGAAAAAATGACTAGCCCAAGTTGGCTTTGTGCTTAGGGTGGGACTAGAACTCAAAGTGTCCTTCTAGCCTGTTATCTTAACCATTATACCAAACTGGCTCTCCAGGGTCATCCACTGTGTTGGATTTGTAGTACAGTCACAGAGAAGTCACTGGGCTTTAAGAACTGAATTAAACCTTCCGGTATGTTCCCTTGTTAGACTTTGGAAGTGCAATCTTCTTGTATTTCTGAAACAGTCCTCCTAAATTGGGTTTCATAGCCCGGAAGAATCATCTAGCTTCACCCATTTTCCTGTGCGCTGCTCCCACTATCCAGGAATGGGTTAATGCTTCAGCCTTTGGCAAACAACTGAGTGTTAAAAAATACTAAAAATAAGGACTTCCCCTTTCCCCTCTGCCTAGCCACACCCCCACTCCCATGATTCCCCAGTCTTCGCTCAGTTGCTTGGCAAACACTGACGTGTCTCTCGGGAGCTCCTGGCTTCTTAAGGTATTTGTCTCCTGTTTCTTTTAACCTTCTCATTCCCTGCCTTCAGGGACGCTTAGGACTTTTATTTTATTTTTGATTATTTCCTTTCCCCGGGTGCTCTTTTAGTTTCTGCCTTATTTTTGGTTTATTTTTTCTTTTCCTTATCGCCGCTCACAGCGGCAGCACTAATCAGCTGGGCGTTGGGCTTGGAAAGCCGAGCCGCCCACACAGCGCGCCTCTCGCTCGCCACAGCAGGCGCCAAATTTAAAACTGCTACAAGCCCCAGGATCAGCCTGCAGCCACCGCGTGGGGCGAAGAGGAGAGCGATCGGCTAGGATTAGAGCCGATCGCTCCGCAGAGCAGCGTGCAGCCGCGGTTCGCCCGGCTAGCCCTGCCAGCCGCCGCCGCGCTACAGAGGCCCTCCACGGAGCATCGAGGGACCCGTTTCAAGCGGCATTGCAGCACGGCAGTTGGCTGGACCCTCGGGCCTCCAGCATAAGTCCGTCGCTACCAACAGGCACCAGCCCCGCACCACGTGGCGCCCGCCATCTTGAATACCACACGGGCCGCCATCTCGGGGCTAAATCGCACCAGCGCCTTTTAGAGGCCTAGCCAGCCATTCCCCCAAGTGCGGTGCCTGTTTACTATAAGAGTTAGCTGGTGAGACCTTCGGGCTCTCAGCTGCTCTTATCTCTCCTGGCGGGGTGGAGTGAACGAGCTGCCTCAGAGTCACACAAGAGGAGAGGGGTGGCCTTGATCCCTACAATCACCATGTCTGACTCCCCCTTCTCATCAGACCCGGGCCTGGAATTGAGCCCACCCCGCAAGGGGGGCAGATCCTCCAAAAAAGTGCCCAGAAGTGATCCGATGCGCCCAGCCACAGGTCCAAATCGGGGGCGGGGCTGCCCTTCCAAGACAGGGATGCCCAAAGACGCCACCAGGCGCACGAGAGGCAGTGCCCCAAGGCACAAAAGGCGCTGGCTATGCCACCCAACAGCGGGCCAAGACCAGAAAGCACTGCCCCACCCACGCCTAGGGAGTCAGACTCAGCAATGGCCACCTGGACTGACTTAATACAGACCCCGGCGACCCCAGTATTTTCGGAGAAGGGGCCCCAGAGGGACGGATCTCCCGCCCCGGCCTGGAGTGAGGCAACCCCCTTCTCACCTGCGGTGTCATCACGCAGCCCAGCACCGGGCGCTGAAGCACAGGGGGCCCCGCCACCTCAAATGGATTTTCAAGCCATGTTTTCCACAGTCCTCTCATCTTTCTTAGCCGCCAGCTGGCAGCAGGCGATGCCACCAGCACAGGCCCAGGGGTCTCATCATCATCGAGTCCAGAACAAGACACCTGCCCCCCTAGCACGGGAGTCCTCGTCCGAGGAATCAGATCAAGCAGAGGACGCCCCAGAGGACATCGAGTTCTCGGAGGACAAAGGCCTAAACCCAGACACTCCCGCTTTTACCGGGCTATTCCGACCGGCACTGTTTAGGTCACTCCTGCACAAGGCTCGACTCACGACTAACCTGGGGGTGCCAGGGGACGTGAACCCGGCCCCACCTCCTGCAGCGGGGCCCCACGATGCCCTCTTCAAGTCGTCCAAACAGGAAAAGGACAGCATCCCCTGTCCACAGCTGTTTTCTGAAGTCATCCAAAATGCCTGGGGGCAACCGGCTTCTCAAACTACACCAAGCAGCCTGGACAAGAAACTCTACTGCTCAGCCCCGGAGCTGGAGGATCTGTTACTTCTCCCGACGGTGGACCAGCCGGTCGCAGCACTCTCATCCCCATCGCCAGTTTCCACTGAGGCACTGGACGGGCTCAAAGCGGAGGAGAAGAGGACGGAGTGGTCTTTTCGTAAAACACACCAGGCTGTGGCCTGGGCGATCAAAACAGCCACAGCCACCTCCTTCTTCAATAGAGCGGCCCTCATTTGGTTACGCCAGATGCAAGAAAGGCTTCCTCCAGAAGACACCAGGCTGCAACAGGATATCAACAAGATTATTGCGGCCACCGAGTACGCCTCTGATGCCTCCCTGAATTCGGCAAAGTTCGCCTCAAGGGCCCTAGCCTCCACTGTCACAACTAGGAGGCTGTTCTGGCTCAGGCCCTGGAAAGCGGACCTTAAAGCTAAATGGAAGCTGGCCTCAGCTCCCTACAAGGCACCGAATCTTTTTGGAGCAGCCCTGGATCCTGTCCTCGTGGAAGACAAGGACAAGAGGAAGGTACTGCCATCGGTTTACCGCCGCCAAGAGCGGAGGTACTCCCCATATCCAGTCCAACAGCCCTTTCGGCCTGGCCCAGGGCCCAGGGGGTCCTTCCCGCACTGCTCCAGTTACATGGGAGGCGACAGATCACACAACAGACAGCAGTTCCAAGACCGGGGCAGGAACCAACATTCCAGAAGACCCTTCCGGGGGGCAGGCTTCAAACCCGCCAGAAGGGGGAAGTGACTCCAAGACCGAGGGGCCCATAGGGGGAAGACTACATCTCTTTCACCAACAATGGGCCCGGTCGACATCGGACTCGTGGGTAAGGCGCACCATTTCATTGGGATTATCAATAGAATTTGCAGGGCTGCCGCCTCAGCGCTTCGTGCGGTGCCCGGTCCCACAGTCCTCCGAGCTACAAGCTCTAATGTCCCAAGAATTAAAGCATCTGCGAGAGATCAGAGCCATAGAGACAGTACCACCAGCCCACCAAGGCTCCGGGTTCTATTCAAGCCTGTTCTTAGTCCCCAAGAACTTGGGGGGATGGAGGGCCATTCTGAACCTAAAGAAGTTGAATCTGTCTGTGCGCTATCACAGGTTCAAAATGCACTCGCTCCAGTCTATTCTAATGGGGGTGAGACGGGGGGACCTTCTCCAGTCAGTCGACCTTCGAGAAGCCTACCTCCACGTCCCTATCCACCCGGACCACAGACAGTACCTGAGGTTCGAATACGGAGGCCAACATTTTCAGTATCGGGCCATGCCCTTCGGACTATCGTCGGCTCCCCGCACCTTCACCAAGCTGGTGGCAGTGGTGGCAGCCAGGTTTCGAACCATTCCGGTCCAAATCCTCTGTTACTTAGACGACATCCTGATACTCTCATCGTCTCACGACCAAGCGGCCAGGGACTCACACCTAGTCCTCGAAGCTTTTCGAAACCACGGTTTTACAATCAACCTCGAGAAGAGTCACCTTCAACCGTCCACACGGATTCTCCACCTAGGCGCAGTGATAGACTCTTCCAGGGGCCAGGTCTTCTTATCCCCGGACAGGGTCCAGAGTCTCCAGCAACTGACCCTTCAGATTCTGTCAGGAAGGAAGGCCTCTCTTCTGCAACTATCGTGCCTACTGGGGAAGATGGTCTCCTGCTTCGGCATCGTTCCGTGGGCACGCAAACACTCGAGGGCCCTCCAGTGGTTTCTCCTCCCGTTCCAACGCTCGGGGAGGTCCAACTCCAAACGCAAGGTTCAACTCCCCACCAGGGTGCGTCTCTCCCTCAGATGGTGGACTTCCACCTCACTTCTCAAGGGCTCAGACTTTCTGGAACCGGACAGACTGGTCCTCACCACGGACGCAAGTCTTCGGGGGTGGGGAGCCCACCTCCTCAACGGGGTGGCACAAGGTCAGTGGTCCAGAGGCGAACAACACAACAGCATCAACCTGCTGGAGCTCCGGGCGATCAGATTAGCCCTGCACCACTTCCAGGCCACAGTTCAGGACCAACACGTTCTGGTCCTGACAGACAACATCTCGGCCAAGGCGCATGTGAACAGAGAGGGAGGCATGAGATCTCGCAGCCTGATGCTAGAGTCCGAGGCCCTATTCGAGTGGGCGGAAGGACATCTGCGCTCGATCAGGGCAGACCACATTTCAGGGTCAGCCAATGCGAGGGTGGATTGGCTAAGCCGAACAACGATAGACCAGGCGGAATGGCAGCTCCACCCCCACCTCTTCAGGAAGCTAACCTCCAGATTCGGGAGACCAGGGGTGGACCTGTTTGCGTCTCCAATCAACGCCCAACTCCCTCGGTTCGTGTCTCGATACCCGACACCACAAGCAGAGGACTACGTCGCCCTCCATTGCAAGTGGCCGGCAGGCCTTCTGTATGCCTTCCCTCCGGTCCCGTTGATCCCTCGCCTGATTCGAAAGTTACTGGCGGAGAAGGCCAACCTGCTCCTGGTGGCTCCAAACTGGCCTCGAAGGCCGTGGTTCGCCGACCTGGTGGCCCTGTCGGTGGAGCAACCATGGGTGATTCCACCACATCAGATTGTACTATGCCAAGGCGAGGTCAACCACCCAGAGCCTCAGTGGCTCCAATTAGCCGTCTGGCACTTGAGCGGGTCATCTTAAAGAAGGACAATCTACCTGACAGTGTCGTCAGCACTATTCAGGCGGCCAGACGCCCGTCAACAACTCGTATCTACGAGGCCTCCTGGAGGGCCTTCTGCAGCTGGAGTGCCGTGCACCATGTGGATCCCACCAGGGCCACAATTCAAGACATTCTATTGTTCCTGCAGTCAGGGTTAGACAAGGGGCTGGCCCCAGCGACCCTAAGGCATCAGACTGCAGCCCTATCGACGGTCGTTTCCTGCGCTCCATACATCACATCACCCGCGTATCAGGGAGTTCCTGCATGGGGCAACAAACTTGCACCCACCAACGGTACACCATTACCCATCTTGGG
Organism: Pantherophis guttatus; assembly: GCF_059756535.1. NCBI lineage: Eukaryota > Metazoa > Chordata > Lepidosauria > Squamata > Colubridae > Pantherophis > Pantherophis guttatus. The sequence continues at coordinate 214,121,737 of NC_142064.1, forward strand.
ATCTGTCTCTAGTCCTACAGGCCCTGACAGGCCCTCCCTTCGAACCACTAGACTTAGCCACCCTCAAACACCTGACTCTCAAGGTGACTTTCCTCCTAGCGATCACCTCAGCAAGGCGAGTCTCAGAATTAGCAGCACTTTCTGTGCACAAAGACCTCTGCATTTTCAAAACCTCCTCGGTGGTCCTCCGGCTGGACCCGACCTTCATCCCAAAAGTGAACTCCTGGTTCCACCGAGCCCAGGAACTCATTCTGCTGGACTTCTGCCCGTCACCAAAGGACCACAGGGAGAAACGCTGGCACACCCTTGATGTCCGGCGAGCGATCCAGACGTACATACGCAGAACGGCAGCCTTCCGTCGCACAGAAGCCCTCCTGGTCTCTTTCAACCCGGCGTCCATGGGCCAGAAGATCTCAGCCCCCACGGTTAGCAGATGGATCAGAGCTTGCATCGAGCTGTCTTATGACTTGAACTCCAAGCCTCTACCAGGCAACATTCTTCCCCACTCAACTAGGAGCGCGGCCACCTCGGCAGCCTGGGCTACTCAGGCCTCTGTTGCCGATATCTGCAGAGCAGCAACCTGGTCCTCCATGTCGCCTTTCATCTGGCACTACAAGATCGACACCTATGATTCAGCCGAGGCGGCATTCGGTCGCTGGGTGCTCCAGCGGGTCACAACTGGAATGGACCCAGCGGGCAGTCAGCCCCCCGCCCAGGAGATTTAAGCTTGGGTATATCCCATTCCTGGATAGTGGGAGCAGCGCACAGGAAAATGAACGTTGTCTTACCTGAATGTCCCTTTTCTGGGCGCTGCGTACACTATCCAGTCCCGCCCGTATATTTTGGGCTTCCTGCCCGGTGGGAATTTTTTCCCCGTTTCTCAGTTTGAACATGTTGAATCTTGTTGTTAATAAAGTTATGGTTATTAATTCATCATGGTCGTGTCACTGGTTGTCCTTTTCGCCACACCTTCGCTCAGACTGGGAAATCATGGGAGTGGGGGGGGTGGCTAGGCAGAGGGGAAAGGGGAAGTCCTTATTTTTAGTATTTTTTAACACTCAGTTGTTTGCCAAAGGCTGAAGCATTAACCCATTCCTGGATAGTGTACGCAGCGCCCAGAAAAGGGACGTTCAGGTAAGACAACGTCCAATCAGGTTGATCCCGAATCAGACAAAAAAGTGTTTAAATACTATTTGAACTTTATGCATCTCTAATTCAGAAGTACTTCAGATGTACCCAGCCAAAGGTCACTTGCAAGCATCTATTTGTCTCACATCTTCCTTCCCCTCCAACTTTGGAGGAGCCATACTACAGGTTTTTCCTTCTTTTCTATGCTGGGAAAGGTTTTTGGTTTCTTTTTCAGGTTTCTTAAGATTCCTTTTCTGTTATAACTGAAAACTTTGTGAAATGGATTGCATCTTAAAACTTTTTTACATTTTCCTTGCCATTCTCTGAGTTCCTTTCATTTTTCTCCTTAAGTGGAATGTATTAAATTATTCATAGATAATTAACTGCTTATTTATGTTTTGATTTGATTTCTCTCCTGGTTTTTTTTAAAATTTTATTTATTTATTTTATTTAAGAATACAAGGTAGCGATTTCTTTAAATGCTAGGTTCAAATATTTTTGTACTAGCATTCCTTTGAAGAAGCTTCAGATCATTTGTCCAGAACTCCTCTTTCATTATCTGATTGCAGACAAGTAATAAGCAGGAAACACACAGTTTACTCTTTCTGCAGGGCCAAGCCACCGGTTAAGAATCAGCATATCCACTTAGAAAATATTCAGCATTTGCTGTGTAACTGAAAAAATTGGTTGGCAATGAAGCCCAATCCCGTAGAATATACAAATCCAAGTGAAAACATCTCAGACAGATGGCCTTCTAACTTTTGCCTCAACACATTCATCAATAATAACATTCTGGGCATCACCCACAGTCACTTTTGGTGAGATGGGCAACTATTTAAATTTGATAAATTAAAAAAAACACTGCTCCCTCAGCAAATTGCTCTTATTCCGTTAAGAATTTCTTTCTAATGCTCAATTTGGGAATCTGTTTTCCTGTAATCTCAGACCATTATTTTGTATCTTATCATCTGAGATGTCAAAATAGGTTTTGACTTTCGCTATGCCATGATACTTCAGGTATATGAAGAATGCAGCCATATTCCTCTCAGCTGTCATTTTTTTTCAAAGCTAAATATGATGTGGTAAAATAACTTCTTGCTTTGATTAATTTTCAGGTTCTTCTGAACAGTGTGAGGCTTACAAAGATGCCTCTGGACGTTGGCATGCACAGCAGATTTGCTCAAAATTATGCTGTGGGACCTGCACTAATCGTTATTGTTGCTCAGACCCCTTTGACAGAAATTATCAGTCTCTCTGTTCCTTGGAAAGGTATGATTGGAAATTACTGCACAAGGGTTAGGGTGTTGTGCGGTTGTTTTAAGATATGTTGTACATATCAATTCTGGAGAGGATACTGAAATTAGAACATAATTCCATGTTCTGCCTTTGCTGCCTGTTTATCTTGTTCATTTTCCCAGCCCAAGAGTACAATAATAAGAGGCTTGGCACTGCTGTTTGTCCATGTGTCTGTCCTCCCTCTATCTCAGTGTTTTTAAACCCTGGCAACTTCTAGATGTGTGGATTTGTTCCCAGAATTCCCCACTCAGCAAACCCAGCCTGTCTTAGCAGCTGAAGAATTCTGGGAATTCACACAACTTAAAGTTTCCAAAAGTTGGAAAATACAGCCCTATCCTATCAAAGATAACTCTCCGAAAACAGCTAAATGTCTATGGAGATTCTCAGTCATCCAGATCATGGTTGCCCTAGAGGTGCTTTTTCAAAAGTCAGTTGGGCTTTCTTTGTTTTCCTTAAGGGAAAAACAAAGAAAGTCCAGTTGACTTTTGAAAAAGCACCTTTGGGTCTCTGAAAACAGAACAAACTGGGCCATATTTGGCAGGAGATGAGAACCTGACCAAAAAAAATAAAAAAGACTGCTTTCAAAGATAAACCATGGTTATAGAGAGAAAAGATTCCAGGGGAAAAAAATCTTCCAATATGCTCCCTGCAGGGAGCGTAGATATTGTAGTCCAAAAAATAGTCAGGCAACCAATTGGAAAACGGTGCTGGACCCTTGCTTAAAGTACTCCTCCCTGTTTGAACTACAAGCATTAAACAGAGCAGCCCTCCTGGGTTTGGCCCTGTGGCACAGGTTATAGGCAGGTCTAGTTGTGGGCTTTGCGTAAATAAGGCTGGCTGGGGAACTCTGGGAGCTGAATTTTTGTGTTAAATTTATATTTGCCGACAAAAAAATAAAGGGAGACTAGTATAGATCTATTTCAAGCTATTTAGATCTATAGATCTATATGTCTCTTTTTATTTCTTTGTCGGTAAATATAAATTTAACACAAAAATAGTTTGTTGCGAAAGCAACTGCCTGCAAAAGCTATTGGATTGGGGCTGAAAAGGCAAAAGCGGAAGCAGTATGCTCCATCCCATATTCGGGTAGTCCAGGTTGCCCTGATAAAAAACAATCTGGGAGTTGAAGTCCACTCAACTAAAAGTTGCCGAAATTGAGAAACATGGACCTAAATTTACCTATTATGCCAGTTGCATCTATTTTTGGTTTTAATGCCATGTCCTTACTTTACATCAGAACTAGAGCTAAGGAGAAATTTTCATTTGGCCCATAACTCAGCTGCTATATCATATGACACCCACAGTGGCATGTATGTACTGAATCCAAATGCTTTTCCAGACTGCATCTTCCCATGCAATTCTATACAAACCTAAGTACAAAGGTCACCAGTTTTTTTGAGCTGGTGGAGATATTTTGAGAATATGTTGCATGTGCTCTCAGAAAATGAACATTGTGGAATCTTGCCCTGCTGCAGACCTTACTGTAGATTTACTAGAATGTTACCTGCCATCCCACTATCTCCCTACTTTTCTTAGTCGTAATATGGGTATACTTTATTTTCAAAGAAAGCTTAGTTAGGGCTCAAGATTTTCTGGAAATGAAATTCTATTGGAACATTGCTTTATAAGATTCCTTTACTGTATTATTATTTACAGGAAGCACAATTTAACATTTTAAAATGTGAAAAGAATTGGCATTAAGCAACATGGTTGCAAATAATTATGTCAGTGACCCTGGCTTAATACCTGATTATTCTCTGTATCTTGAAATTACGTAATTGGAAGGTAGCATTTTGGCCATCAGGTCCTGTGCGATAATCCAGATTAAAGTATTTCAGTTGTGTGCCTCTCCTCCTTTCAATGAAATAAAGTCTTGGTTTGATAGATACATTGGAGATTTTTTGTTTGGATGTCACTTAGTGTTTAATAAGTTTTCCTGCACAAAACACTTTTTACATTAATTACACAATTGCAAAAGTTACGTAAATCAATGCAAGTGATGTTAATCTGGATTTCGCTAAAGCTTGTTTCTTTCCAATACACCATTAACTCTTTTTCTTTCTTTAATTGTTTCTAAGGACTGTAATCAGTCATCTTGACGATGTAAAAGTTATGTAAGTTAACACTATTACCGTATTTTCTGGCGTATAAGATGACTTTTTCTGTCAAAATATAGGGTTTGGGCTATACTCGCCGTATAAGACTACGCACACCAACGCACACCAAATAAAAATTAAAAAACATCAACATCACCCACAATGTAAAAGCAGCTGTGCTATATACCCAAAATGGCCCCTGCAACAAGCAGGAACCTCACATAGCCACAAAAAGCCCAAAAAACAACTTTCACACTTTACACACACAAAATTCCACATACAGCTTTGTGAGATTTTGTGTGTTTGTGTAGTTAGGGTGAAACACTACAGAAACACACTAAATCTCAGAAAGCTGCACAAATATTATTTTATTTTATTTTTATTTTTATATGAAAGCTAAATTTAAAACTTCCTAAACTTTAAATGGCTAGGTCTAAAAAAAGAACAACTAAAAAAAACCCCAATTAACTATTTTTTTTAAAGCTCCCAAAGGGGAAAAAATTTACCCAATAGAACAGGGGTCTCCAACCTTGGCAACTTTAAGACTTGTAGACTTCAACTCCCAGAATTCCTCAGCCAGCTTTGTTTTGCTGGCTGAGGAATTCTGGGAGTTGAAGTCCACAACTCCCTGCCTGCTTGATTGCTTGCTGATGGAAGGGATTCAGGCAAGTGAAGCAAGGCAAGCGTTGCGACTAGCAGCTAACGTAAGCAAGCTGGAGGGGGAAAACTTTTTTCCTTTTACATGGCTCTGGCGATCCCAGCTGAGTTGCCTGATTAGCAGGCAACTCAGCTGGGATCGTCAGAGCTTGGATCGCGAGAGCCATTTAAGGCTCGTCAGAGCCTTTCGGGCTGGTCTGCCTGGTTACAGGAGAACGACACCCAGCATATAAGATAACCCCCGACTTTTGAGAAGATTTTCATGTGTTAAAAAGTCATCTTGTACGCCGGAAAATACGGTAGTTATATAGCATTTCTCATCTTTTATTAGAAAAGGGCAATTTAAACATGTTTTATTTAATCTGTGAACATCTTTTAAAATGTTTTCTTTTTAATCTTGTCACTACAGTCCATCTTTCAAGCCTGAACCATTCAAGATAGACCCAGATTTTGAAGATCTATATACGGCTGATTACAGGTACACATATATAAAAATCCCATGGAATTAGAAAGGAAATACCCTGTATTATTTACATATGCTTCTTTTTATGCTGATGATAATCCTTTCACCAATCTAAAGTAAAACGTAACAGACTGTGAAATTAACTATTCTTAACATAAAAGCCACTGTAACACTATAAGGACGATGACTATAGACTTAAAAGATGAAAAAGGCGGGAGCTACAGAGCTAAAAGAATCAGCTGCAGCAGCTTGCTGCGTACTTGCACTCTTGAGAGTTAGAGAGCCGTGAAGCCTTGCCTAGGTCACTTTGACACTCTGCAATTATTCTGCCATTTTTAAGAGGTGTGCAGGTAGTCCTCAAAATACGGCTAGTCACTTTATGGTCATTCAAAGTTACGACAAACTGCCCCAAAGACACCTACAACTGTGTTTCAGACTTATAGTGGCTGCAGCACCCTGCAGTCAGTCACTTTTAATATTGACCACAGGTCCACAGTCTGCAGCAAACTCCGCCCCCCCCCATTTCTCCACCTCTAGCCTGCCTTGATGGGATTTATCTATGCTGTGTCAAGGGGCTGATGGGCTGCGGCTGCTGCCAGACATCGTCGGCTCGTGCACGCTCACCGCCTCTTTTGCTGGGCTTATTTTTAGAGTAGGGTTTATATTAGCCTCCCCCCCCCAAATCAGACTAGGGCTTATTTTCAGGGGGAAACAGTATATATCTTTGGTGGGAATAGCTCCGCCAGGTGTTAGAAGGAGCATGGCACAAGACCTGGAATATGGAACAGTGTTACATGATCTGACACACCCATTATTTGGCCAAGTACCCCCTACAAAAAAATTGAAATCAAGAAGGAACTTTTTGGATTGCGCCAAGAATATTATTACTACACCTCAAAAAGAACCACTAAAAAGATGGAAACTTCAAGTTAAGCATTTTCATAATTGGATAGAATTGCTTGAGGAGTTGCCTGGAGGTTCGGAAGAGGTGTGAATGGTTTGGAGATGTTTAAAAAGACTGCGCACTGGTTTGGCTAGAACTCTTAAAATGAGGTTTTCTCCTTGAGGACAATGATATTTACTGCAAATATGGCAGTATTCAAACAACTATCCATCTTTTTGGAATGGCCTGTGGGATTGAGATGAACACAGAATGACTTTCTGGTTGGAAATATCTCTGCCATCAACATGGCCCAGTATTGGGCTAGAACTATATAAATCTATGTTTTTATTCAAGTTTTTAATCATTTTAAATTTAAATTAATAATTATCCCCTTTCTAGTTCCTGCAAGCTGGCCATCAGAAGACTCTCCTAGGCTTTGGGGAAGCTAGCTGCATGCATGCAAATGCTGCAGCTTCTAAATGAACTTCCCCAAACTGTTCCCTTTCTTAACTCCCTCCCCCCCTTCCTCAGAGACTCACATTTCTTCAATGAAAAACAAACAAACTAAAAACCTGGGTGGGACAGACTTGTTGATCTTTCCACACACACCCTTTAGGTGCTGAAACTAAACTGTTTGCCTCTGTCCTCCCATCTCAATCCCTTTTAACAACTTTATTTGCTAAATTTACTGCCTGCCTAGAAAAGGGTGACAACACCTATAAATTACTTACCTTGATGAATGACTGCCAGGCTGAAGAACAGAGGAAAGAAAACAGAAGTAAAACTGTATATATAGGGTCATATGATTTCCACTTAGTGACTGCGCAGCTTAGTGAGTGAGTTCCTGGTCCCAGTTGTGGTTGCTAAACAAGGACTACTTGTACCTACTAGTTAAAAATAATTCAAGCAGTAGTTCTTGTGATACTCCATGAAATAACAATAGCAATAGCATTAGACTTATATACTGATCCATAGTGCTTTGCAGCTCTCTCTAAGACAGGGGTGTCAAACTTGCGGCCCACGGGCCAGATGAGTCACATGCTGGCCATGCTCCCCCCATTTTAGCAAAGAGGGAAAGTCACAATATGTCATGTGACAAGTAAACCCTACTAGGCCCAAAACGGGGCACAGGGGGGTTGCGTGCGCATGCGCAGGGCGAGTGTGGGGCGTCACATGCACGGGTGGGGCGTGCAGGGTGGTGTCGCACGTGCATTGCATTATGGGAGGGGGTTCTGTTGCACGTGCACACACGCGCTTTCAGCACATGACAACAAGGTTACTCATCACTGTCCTAGAGACATCATTGACACCCACAAAATCATAATCGGAAGTATGTATTATGCTAATCACTGTGCAAACACAGAATAAAAGAGCAATTGAAAGAGTAGTATATTACAAATAATTATAGGATTGGGCTCCTTGGTGCTGTCTGAGCTTTATTGTTTTCTTGCAGACATTTCATTACCCAACTAGGTAACATTATCATTATAGCGTTGTAATATCAAATAAGGACTCTTTAAACAAAAGGCATATATTATAAGCCCATTAAAAAGAAGAAGTCTGAAAACTTTTTTAATGTTAAATGAGCCAAATGTAGTCCTGCTGGAGCTCTTTTCCAGGTACCTGGAACGGTGGGAAAGGATTGTAATTTTGGTACCCAGGAGAGCCAAATGAGTCTGTTCTACCATATTGTCAAACAGACAGGGACATAAGCCACCAGTGGGTCTTTCAGATCAGTGTCCACACACAGAGTGAAACTAGAAATAACAAACACTGAGTTACTTTTGATTAGATGGGAGGGATTAAAGAAACCCCCAGACGCCTCTCTGAGTCTTGGTTGAGAATTCAAATGCCTGATTTCTGCTATAGTGTGAACAGCAAGCACGTGAGCAGATCTCACCATCTTATTCACCTGCAGTTCTCTATCTCCTCTCTGCACAATTCTTTGATGTGCTTTCTGAATTTACTGGTGAGATGTACTTATCCAATCTTCTCAGCTGGTTTGTTTATTTTGCAGGGACCAAAGTAGTCCAGCAATATACAGTATTTAAGAATAAAATCATTCAAGCAAAGACGCACTGGGTGATTTCAGGATTTAAAGAGATGGTCCTTAATTAATCCTTTTGCTCTTGTTCAAGCTGCATCCAAATATTTTTTTGCAGAAAAATGATACTTGGGATATTTTGATTTCTGGTAAAAGGGTTGGGAAGACTCTGCTAGTTCTATTGAGCAGTTTAAGTTTGCTTGAGCAATTGTTTCTGCCGTGCCTACTGCGCTTGGGATATCTATGGCCCAGCAGTGCTCTGTATCTTTAAGAAAACTCTGAGCAGGGAGCAGGATGTGATCAAAGAAGCTACTTTTCCTGTTGAGATGTGAGACAAATCACATGTCTTCCGGTTTTATCCACAAATGTAGCTACTGTAGTTTCATTTCTCAGTGAAAAAAGCTTAAGAGTTCTAAGGGACAGAATCGCCAAAGGAAATTTTAAAAAGAAAATACTAGGGGTTCTTCCCCCACCCCTCCACCCCCCCGAAGCAAAAATGAGGTAAGCTTTGTGCATTTTGTTGGCAGGCATCTTTCCTTTCATTCATTAACCATGAGCCTTGGAGCTTTCCTGTGTAACTTTGGGATATTATTTATTTAGAAGAAATACTTATTCCAATAATAGCAATCATTTAATCTTTTTTCTACTTTGCAAAGTCCAGAAACCACAACTACATTGAAGAAGCAAAGGGTTTTTTTAATGTCAAGTTTCCTTGCTTGAGCCAAAGAGGAAAGCCATTATCAAAGTATAAAAATAATTCCTATCTTTTTAATGTGTTGGTAATTAACTACACAAACTAGAAAGAGTCAGTCATTAAGTAGCAACGTGTCATTCTTGTGTTCCCAATAAAATAATTTGCCATGACAGTACTTGGCGTAGACTAGAATAGAAGTAAATCATTCTTTGTCCTTGGCTATGTATCTTGTTTTCATAAGGTTAGAGAGGACAGGTCTTGTGTCTCTTAATAGATACTGTGTGGTGAGTTGTGCTGTAAAAAGATAAATGGATAATTGAGTGGCACAGCTAGCCTGTTTTTCCTATCATGGTATAAGGTTCTGTGCAACAGAAAATACTGTGTCTACAGTATCCTTTTAACAGTGAATTTTGGATCTGTTTCCAGAATCAAGCTAATACAAATGATGACTTTTTGTCCAGATCTTAACATTAAAATAACTTCATGTATTGTACATTAAGTAAGCTGATACATTCCTTGGGGCATCTACAATAAAAGAAAAATAATGCTTCTTTAACATAGGTAAAGAAGCCGATCTGGCCTGCATAGATCGCATCACTTTTCTTTGTGACCCGATCTGTTGAAATTTTAATTTAAAGAAAGTGCAAGCTTGGAAGGATTTGTTTTTCCCCTTCCTTGTTCCTTTCTCTTTACCTGGCTAGATGATGCCACTTGCTGGAAGGCACTTCAGCTGAGCACTTTGTGTGGCATGTCCCTGCTTGCATCAAAATGACAGCTTCTCTTCTGGGCAAACACAGTTTTGCACAATGAAGCAGTATGCCTGATGAGATCATCTTTAATCCTGTCCTCGTGGCTTCTTCATCTCCAGCTGTTTTTTTTCCCCTTCTGTATATAATTCTAGGAAAACCTTAAGCACCTAGAAGAAAAACAAAGAAAGTAGAAATTATAGGAATAGAGACTTTGCACTAAGTGTTCCAAATTATCTCTTCTCTAGAGGTTTCACTGTGGAAACTCAACTGGCAACATTATATATAGCTGTTTAGTAAAATATAAGCTAGCTCAATTTTCAAATGATTCTTTACTAATGTTGGAATACCATTCTGGAAAAAGGAAAGAAATGTTAATCCTAATAGAGCATGAGTTATTTCTCTTCTGAATTGATCTGGCCTAGGCACAATTAGCACTTAGGTACGAGATCTCACAAAAGTTCAGCCTCTTTATCCATGACTGAGTATGTATGGAACCTGCTTCTAGCAAGGCATTTAACAGCTACATCAGTAGACCAGAAGGGAGGCTAACAAAAAAGTTTAGATCTTAAGAATTAATGGGAAGATATTTTTTTTAAGGACAGATTTCAATATGTCTTGTTTATTTGGTTCTCTGGTTCCATACTTCTCTGTGCCCAAGGAATATATAACCAAATCTTGTAATTTTTTTTTTTAAATCAACAGTTTGGGGATATAACTTAACAATATATTAACATCTTTAAACCTTCACTTTTTTCCAAGAATTTGGTACGCCTCAGCTTTAAGGTTTACTTTAACCAAAAATCAACTGACAGTGATAATCAGATACATACACATCAAGCGCCTTCAAGTTTTATTAGAACTCCAAAAATGGATCATAATCAGATTTTAAAAATTGGCTGAGGAGTCCAATAATAAGTCATAAGAACATTCAATATTCATTAAAAGCATTGATTTGTTAAAATAGCCAACTCTAGTTCCTCATTCCAAATTTATTTTTGTAAAGTTTGATAGTATGGGATTCCTAGCTTACCCTCTTTAAAAAAAATGTATTTAAACTAGATAGAGATTTATTAGCTGCTGAAGTATCCAGATCCAGACCAAAAATCATAATAGTTGTATGTATGCAGGTCATTATTTATTTATTATCACAGCTATATAATCATCCATCTCACAAATGTGAAGTTGGGTGAGAGTTAAAACAATTAAAACAGCTAAAATCAACATGATTACAAATAAAAAACTTAAGGAGAAAAACCGGTGCCTTACATACAAAAAAAACCATCTCACAGCCCCCCATTTATATATTTGGTATCGTAATGTAGCACACCATAGGCCAGGTAGTATATATTTGGTACTATATATCATTGTTCAGCTTTTACATATGTATGTATATCTTCAAGTTAGTCTTCATTCCTGATGGATGTCTAGACAAGTCCATGCCATTTTCTTGGCAAGATTTTTGGAAAGGATTTGTCATAGCCTTTTTCCTAGAACTGAAAAAAAGTATCTTAGCTGGCTTCATGCCAAAGGCATGGCTAGAATCACAATTTCCTGGTTTCTCTTGGTTTGTAGTCTAATAATTTCACATACCAAACTGGCTTTAGGTAAATCATATTTCTTTTGGAAAATTTCAAGGCATTTTAAGTAGAACTATCCCCGCTTACTCTGCACCACCACCACAAATATTTTCCTGCCATTTTAAATAGGTTTGTTCTAGATCACAATCTCACATTTAATTTCTGGCCCAATAATGTCCAAATACTATATGTCTAATTACCTTAAAGGTTCGCAGCACTAAATTCCCTCTGTAGTGGGAACCAAGAATTTGCTAGGATTTCAAAGGGTGAAGGATATTAACTATCCACTAAGGCACAAAAGAGTAACTTTGATTTTCATTCTGATTATGTTACAGTTGTTAACATTGTCATGCCGTTACTTGGTACTGATCTGAATAAGTATGTGATATGATGAAGATTAAAATCTGGAAAATTGAAAGTACCACCATCATATAAAGCTGTAGCTTTAAAGGAGATCTCTTTGGTCTTTGCCCATTCCATATAAAATTAACCATTAATTCACCTCATTGATTTAGGTCGGTCTTTACCATTTTAATGTGGTTTACCATAAGATTGACCACGACAAGATGTTCTCCTTTGTCTCTGCATTGTATGGATTAAAGGTGTTTACAATCACTAGTCCTGAATTTAGAATAGATTGAAATTTTTAAATATTAAATTATTGGTTAATTTACAAAAACCTGGGGAGTGGGGAGAGAGCCATAAATATCTCTCCTGATCTCACAAATGATTTAGAACTAGTTTGCATTCCAGATACTGTATCCCAGAATCATCTAGCATTGGCAGGATAAATATTGTTCCTACAGAAGAAAAAATACCAAACATACTTCAAACATAGACTGAGGACCACATGCAATTATTATTTATTGTGAAATAAGCAGTCACATCTGGATTTCTTTTTTAAAAAATAACATTATAGGAGTATTATTGTAGAATAGAACATGAGAAAATGAGGTTTTGGAGAACCATTATCCCCAAAGAATGCTTTCTGGACTTACAAACCAATGTCACGTTCAAAAGCCATTCATATCTATATATTTATTAAATTTATACTGAAGTTATACCACTATGGAACAAAAATCCAAGCCAAGCCTCTGACCTTACTTTTCACCATTGGCTATGCTTTTTATAAGATGTTCTTACTGAAGGATTTGTCAGCAGTGCAAAAACCATATGCAAATATTTTGCAGATTAAGTTGCTATATATAAAAATCTAGTTCTGGTCTTTAGTGGGGTGGGGGTGGGGACAATGGTTGCTTAGCTCTAGGGAAGTAAAAAGTGTGACCAAAGAGACAGAATAGCCCTTCCTTGACAGTCTTGTCCTTAAAAAAAGAGCAATGAAAAGTTTTGGACAAACTTCTCATATTTAGTTAATGTACACCCCAAGAGTGAAGGAGAATTTCTGGGATCCCTGCCATGTCTGTTCTTTGACTTTGCTTTCTTTGAAGGGCTGGCATTTGGATAGACTCAGACTATATTACCAGAGGTAACCGCATCAGAAGTTAAGAAGTCAAATGAACATGAGCCAAGTCAGCATAGGAGCAGACAGTCTGTGAAAAGGACGGTGGGAACAATTTGGTCTGAGTGTAAAGTGCATGAAGTCTGAGCAACAACCCGCTGCCCCAAGAAGAGAGATGAGAGAGTTTCATTTACATGCAGAAAGCAAAGGCTCAAAATAAAAGCATGCAGCAGTTTAGTGTGGTGTTTAAGGTACTAGGCTAGAAACCAGGTGACTGTGATTTTAGTTACCGTACCTGTTTTCTAGCCTGGTACCATAAACATTAGATCGAAATGCTGCCTGCTTTTATTTGCATGCTACATCTGGCACAAAAACCTGCCTGGTAATTTTGGCTACTCACTCACCCTTGGCTCACCTCACAGGCAGGGGTGAAATGCTCCCGGTTCAGACTGGATCACCCGATCCGGTAGCGATGATGGCAGGTGGTTCGGAGAACCGATAGCAAAAATCCCTGCCCACTCCCCCATGCCCAGCCGAGCCGCGCGATCATCAGAGGCTTTTTTTTTTACTATTAAAAGCATTTTTTCTTCGGCTGGAAAAATGCTTTTAAAAGTAAAAAAAAAGCCTCTGATGATCGCGCGGCTCTGCTGGGATCGTCAGAGCCTTTTAAAAGCATTTTTTCTACAACCTCTTCAGAGGTTGTACAAAAAATGCTTTTAAAAGAAAACAAAAGCCTCTGACAATCAGGCAACTCAGCTGGGATCGGCAGAGCCTTTTAAAAGCATTTTTTCTACAACCTCTTCGGCCAAAGAGGTAGAAAAAATGTTTTTAAAGGTAAAAAAAAAATGTCACACCCACCCAGTCACATTACCCCCCACCAAGCCATGCCCACAGAACCGGTAGTAACAAATTTTACATTTCACCACTACTCATAGGGTTGTTGTGGGAGAAATAGGAGGAAGAAGGCGTATTAGGAATGTTCACTGCCTTGAATTTCTTAAAAGTCAGGATAAAATCTAATCAATAAATAAAATAGTAAATTAAAGATTAATACCAGGATGAAATCATTAAAGATTTTATTTGCATATGGAGTTTACAGTTCACTGGAACACCGTTTTCTTTTGTAAAGGGAAGTCATAAATATTACCTTGTGAATAAGCATTTCTGAATCATAACCTTGAATTTCTGTTAACTTCTTTTTTTAGTCATGCGTGTAAAGTCCTCGAAGTAAAATTCTTCTTTATTGTTTTCTGTAAAGTTAACATCGTGGATTTAAACTAACCAAGGGTTTTGTTGTCTCCTGAAAAAGATATATTGTCTAAATTTAACTTAATAAATGTGATTATGTAGACACATTTAGTAAAGCTTATTCTGGGGAAGCTCATAGCTTAGGTGGCAACCTTGTTGTGTCCAGTTGTTTAGGGCATGTCTTGTAATCCCCGTGCAGTGGCTGGGACTGATCAGATTTGTAGTCTGCAACATCTGGGTGCATCAAAGTTGTTGATTGATATAGACAAGAAGTAAAAAAAGTGGTGTAAAAAGAAATCAGAATGGTGGATATGATTATGCAGACGAGCCTCACCTCTTTTTCACTTTTTTACATGTTTGACGTCTGTGGTACACTTTTAAAAGAAATAAAACTCCTTATGTACCTTCGGGCCTGCCTACTTGATTTTCTTTTTCTTATCTGTGGCAGTAAACTAATAAAACTACTTCTCTGAAAGTTTGAGTTGATGGAGATTAACCATGTGCAAATCTTTCATTTCGATCCTAGTCTGACATGTTTTCCATTTTTGTTTGCATTTAGAATAGCAAAATGCTCTTGTTGGAAATGTATTATTTTCTGAAGCCTTTAACTTGGACAACTTGAATTCTCAATGTTTTTCAGTGGGACATTTATAGCAATTGGCATTTCAATTTTCGTCGTGTTTGTAGTAGGCATCATTCTCTGCTTCACCTGCTCGTGTTGCTGCCTATATAAAGCCTGCCGAAGGAGACCGCAGCGTAAGTATCCTCCCTGGCTGAATTGTTGCTCTGTTTGAGGAAAACTATGAGAGATATTGTTAAGTGCACTGGGAGGAAAAAAGCAGACACAGCAAAATACCTCCTAGAAATGCTGCTTTTAAAATAGGTGAAAAGTCACTTGTTTAAAATGTAACTAGCATTAGATCAGAGGCTGAACAAGGAATGAATACTTATCTCAGTTATCAGAGATGCAGTTTCCTTTGACTCTCAGCACGTGTGACAAACTTAAGGGAGTTCAGCCTTACCGTGTCAGGTATCTTTACTTAACCTAGGACTATTAATTCTCACAAATCTCCAGGAGCTGGGAGATTCCAGTGATCATACCCACAGGGAATTCTGGGCATTGTAGTCTTGACATGCCTGAATAAAGATGGAAAGGTTGGCTTACAGCTTCTAAGTATCTGGGCAGATCAGCAGACATGGGACATAAGATACCAGAAGGTCAGAATCTTTTCTTGGTGTGCCTTCTAGTAGAAGTAACCTTTCTGGTGGGAGGAATGATTCCTTTTCTACCTCATGCCTATGGAGGAAGTCTCAAAATTTATTTGAAAAACAGTTGCCAGGTTATATAACCAAAAGAGGAAGAGGGGAAATGTTATGTTTCCTTCCTTCCCTGGGTCAGCCTTACCAGGTAAACGAGACAGGAAAACATAATCAGAGAAGCTAATTCTATTTTGTTGTAAAGAAACATCAACAGAATCTGAAAGTCTGAAAGTAGAATTCTGCTGTCGTCGTTAAAGCCTGAAAAAGTTTGGACAGTTCCTTTTTCTGCCCACTATCCAGCTGCCGGCTATGCTGCCTCTTATCTGATCATTCCTCAAGTATCATCGCTTCACCCCATCTCCAAAGGTTTTTCCCACATACGCATTACACTGTGATTCATAGATCCATTGATTATGTGACGATGGCATTTTCTACTCCTAATAACCACATAGATGCCCTGATTCCTAACGACTACATTCCTGTGCTTATTCCTTCCTAAATATCCTTCTTGTGTTTTACAGCTGTTGTAACAACAGCCACAACTGTGGTGCAGATGCCTTACCCTCAGCAGCCTGGGGCACCAGTTGCTTATGCTGGAGGAGCATACCAAGGATACAATCCATTGCCGGTACAGCCCCATCCTGGAATGCCACCAGCACCCTACCCAACCCAGTACCCTCCACCCTATCCTACACAGCCTATAAGGCCACCACCATACCAGGAAACAGTGCCAGGTAAGGAAAAAAGAGGGGAGAGATGTACTGAGACTGCTAGAAAGAAAAAGAAACAAATAGTATCTCACAGCAGCCTTTCTTTTCAAAATATGTCCAGCCTCAAATTATAAATTCATGTTTGCTATCTTGGGGAACTTGGCTTCTTTAATACAAATAAAGTATCACTTCTGTGTAAATTCTTCTGAGGCTATCTGGTTGAAATCCCTTTTTTACTGATGATTTTATTCCACTGGTGGTCAACTTTCCTAAAGAACAGAGCTGAGCAGTGAGCCACACTGTGCTAGAAATTTCCTCTTAAACATCTGCCCCAAAATGCTTCCAGGTTGGATGACTTCAACCCAGGGTGCAGAATTCAGCAGACCCTGAAGCCTCTCTGCCTGGAAGAGCTTTGGTTTATGAGAAGGGGGCTTTAGGGCAGATTGCTTTGACTCATGCTACAGGATGGATTTGGTGCACTCCATAGTCTTCCTACAGTGTTTGCTGAGACATCCCAATCTAGAGGGACTTTGACTAGCACTGCAGAGGATGATGTCTCTTAGTTTTTTCCCGTAGAGCAAATTTTGCTTCATGAAAGGTCTTCAAGGAGGTGCTTTGTTTGTCCTTCATCAAAGCGCAGCCCTCCTTCAAGGATTTGAAGAGGCCTAGCAATGTCATTTCCTACACCATGTTTATCAGGAAACCAGAGACACTTTACCTATAAATCTCTATAGGGTAATGCAGATGTTGTGGAGAAGAAAGAAGCAACAACCTAACTTTTCAGATACAAGTTGTCTTCAATTTATGACCACAACTGGGGCCATAATTTCAATTTCTAAGCAAGATGATAGTTAAGTGAGTCACATCCAGATTTATGACATTTTTTTGCCACATTTGTTAACTGAATCACTACAGTTGTTAAGTGAATGTTTCCCCCCATTGATTTTCCTGTTAAAAGCCTGCTGGGAAGGTTACAAATGATGATCATATGACCCCAGGACACTGCAACCATCATACATACAAGCCAGTTGCCAAATGTGCGGGGGGTTTTTTTGTAAAAAGTTTTTTATTTTTTAATTACAAAGATAAACATTCCATCTTTTCTTAGGCAGTATATCATCTGGGTACAAACATCTCTGCGCTACATCGTTCCTCATTTGTCACATCTTTCACTTTCACATTCACATTCACATTAATATTATAATATATTAAATATTGTAAAACTCTCCATTTTCTTAGTGTCTTTTAGTAATAATACCATATTAACATCAAATATCATCATTCTCCTCATACACATATTAACAATTTTCATCTTATTTATATCTCTATCTTAATATATTTTCTACTTATTCTTTAGTCTTCATTTCCAAACTCCATTTTTATTCTCCAACCATTGATAAAATACTTCCTATATCATATAATATTCAGTTTGCACTTTCTCCTTAATTGCTAACGTTAATCTGTTCATTTCTGCACATTCTAATATTTCCTTATAACCTTCTCTTCAATGAGAATCTCTCCACTTTTCCAGTGTTGTGCAAATACAATTCTAGCTGCAGTTAATACATGAATAATTAAAATGTCCAAATTTTGATCATGTGAACATGGGTGCTCTGTGATAGTCATAAATTCAAGGGCTGGTTGTAAGTCACTTTTTTCAGTGCTGTTACAACTTCAAATAGGTACCAAACAAATGTAATTCAAGGACTACCTCTATAGAAGGGGTGTTGTTCTATAACATCAGGTAATCAACTCAATTATCAATCGAGAAGGAGATCTAGATGGAGGTTAAGGAGACATTTTGCCCCAACAAGGAGGGCTTCTTTTTCTAGTATAGGAATAAGGCTTCTATGCAGACATTTTACAGAGCACTCCAAGTAATGTGTGTATTGTTTTCTATAACGGAAGAACTTTAATATGCTTCATTCTGCAATTTAATTTTCAGAATTTATAGATCAAGCTAGAAATCTTCCTTGATTTCATAACTATATGGACACTAGCACTTGTGATGAAAATCTAAGAAATATGCAGAGATAAATATAAAAAGATAAATAAGCTGCTAACCTGTTGCGCTTGTCTGTTTGTTTCTTTTACAGCTGGTGCCTCAGCTCCTCCAGCTCAACCCCCTTATAATCCAGCATACATGGATCCTCCAAAGGCTTCCTATTAAATGGACTTTTGCTGTTGTGTGTCTGTCTGGAGGCCTCTTCAAATTGCCTTTTTCACGTGGAGTTCTTTCTGAAGATGATATTCTGATATACCTGTTTGGAGGGATGGATCACAGTTTAGACAATTTTATTTACAGCGCATTGAGAAGTGCAAGAAATTAAAGCAATTAAAAGATGACTTTTGTAAAAAAAAAAAAAAGGTGTGTGTGTGAATCTAAGAAAGAACTTAAAAAGTAAGCATTGGGAATATAATTGGACTAAACAGGGACAATCATTTGAGGGATTATTTTGGCATTGTTTCATCAAAATCAATTTAAAATGGGCTAACCTCTTTCCATCTTAGTACGGAAGGGTAACATCTGATGTGAAACACTATGTTTTCTAAGTAATAGGGAAATAGCTCTTTAGCAAGAAATGGGGCATGTTGCTCAATAATCCCTTTGTTTTTGTCCATTACACAGCAGTTGCATAGTCTTTCAGTATCACAGTACAAATACTTTAATTTCATTAGAGTTTTGTCACTATACAAAAAAAAAAATCTTTTGTATTCTCTATTGCATGGAGATGGTTGAATGGGATCATTTATCAGCTTTCTGTGTTCTGCAACAAAATATTACAGCATGTTGTGCTCTTACAAAAGAAGACCAGGACTTGCACCAAACAAAGATAAATAAGCTGGTGACCTCCTCTACTTTTATCTATAGTTCCCAGAATCCCTTGCCTTTAGCATCCAGAGGCTGCTGGGAATTTAAATCCAGCTGGAGGGACATTAAATTACATAGCCCTGCTCTAGGCTATTTAAATAGGATATTTCATTCCTCCTTACGTTAACCATTTTTCTTACCTAACTGACAGTTTCCTATAGGCACATATAGTTTTGATAAGGTGGTATTTTGATTAGAGTCTCACCAGCCTGAATGTACTATTAGAAGGAGGAAATATCACAGTAATGTTTCATTTTAAGTACGTGTTTTGCTGCAGTTTCAGAATAAATCCATTTCTCAATTGAAAGTAACTTTTCAACTACTTAAGGGGAGAGAGAGAAAGAAAGAAAGGTGAATTTCTATAAACATTATATGTAATACATTTGGCAACCTAGAGACTTGTATGAAAGTGGAAATATTTCAAAACTCTTTACATAGTAATATGGAAGTAATTTGATAAGGAAGAAAGCCTAATCCTGGGCTAACACCCCAGGATAGAGATGGCTCCCAATCTCTGCATAGCTAAAGCAATCCAAAGAAAAACAACTTTGCTCCAAATAAAGTGACATGGCATCCAAAATAAATCAGTGCAGCTCATAAAACCAGCCAACACTATGAGATTATATACATTCTGAGAACTCTAGTCTCTGTTTAGAAATACCCCAGCCAAGAGATAATATGGTTTTTTCCCCCGTTGCTAATAGTTTTCCGTAGTTACAGAATTCTAGTCTTGGTGTTCGATGAATATTTCTGTCACCTTTGCGTCTTCTAACTCTCCCAATTTCAGTTCCATTTTCTATTTAAAATACTTGCAGAATAATTAAGAGTGAATTCTGTAGGGCTTTCATTTAATATGTAGCGGACTTTACAGTAAATAACACAGGAACATTTCTCTTCAGATGTTGTATCTCCTCTGCCTTAATGGCTTGTATCAGTCTTTTCCAAACCACTAATCTTGAGAGATACTGATTTATGGCCATGCTTCAGTGGTGGGTTGCTACCGGTTCGCCCCGGATTGGGCGAGCCAGTAGTGGCGGTGGCAGGAGTCTCTGCCCACCCGCCCAGATGTCTCTGCACATGCGCAGAAATGTCGCACATACGCATCCATGAGTGAACCGGTAGCGATGGGATTTGAAACCCACTACTGCCATGCTTGCTGGAGATACAATAAATTATAATCCAACATGATAAAGTGAACTCATCTGAGAGAAGTGGGCTACGTTATGTTACAGAAAAAATGAAAGGATATCAGAAAATTAAAGGTTATATATGTGGATAATGAAATACTTCTTTGTGCCTAGGAAGAGAAAATGGTTGATTTCTGCGGTTTGTGTTAAGCTCTGCTATTACACTTTGTAAATACAGACAATCTTCAATTTACAACTATAATGAAGCTTGCCATTTATGGTCATAAGTCATGACAATTATAAAGCAGAACATCATGTGATTTTATGACTTTTTTTGCAAACAGTTGTAAGACAAGGATTACCTGTAAGTCTGAAAGAGTTTGCCTCCTTATTCCTACCCATTAGTTATTTCAGCAAGCTTTGGATTTTATGACAGCATGACTCTTATGTTTTTACTTCCACTTATGTCTTACAAAGAATACCTCTATCACTGTGCTGTAATTATGGAATCATAGTATTATTTTGTTGAAGGCCGTTTTGCCTGCTTGCCTTGAGTGCTGCCTCTGTTTCCTTATTCAGGCTATATATGCTGAGAGTAGTTTCTAATCATTGTAATGTGTGAAATCACAGTTAATGTTGGCAAGATTTCAGTAATTGACAACTGATAACAGAATTTCTCCAAAAGTATTTGCTTATGAAAAATTTATAATAGAAGGTATTTCTTTAATGGCGCTTCTACTGTTAGAAGTGGGTCCTGTTACAATTCATAGTACTTGTCTGAAGTATGAAGGATTGTAACAAGTGGCACGTGTAGTGTCTCAATTAAAATGCTGCATTCTTTGTCGAAGAAAAGATTTTAGTTTATCCTTTTTTATTGTGAATTTTTAAAGTGCCTTTTCAAATTTTTGTAACTGTCACCATAGCTATTGTACAATATTAACGTACCGTGATGTTTTTGTTCAGAATCTTTGATTTTGTTTTTAATAAAAAATTTTCCTTTATATGTTGTTGCTTCCAGTAAAGAAAATACCTTTAGAAAAAAAAGCTAGCATATTTGTGGCTATTTGTAATAAATCAGACCATTTAAAATACGCATTGCTTTTAAATGACTTTAATTTGGCTTAGATTAAAAGTGTTTGCATCCTTGAATTGGACGTCACTGGTCCTAGCTCAAAGTTGCATGGAGCTGTTTTCACATTCGCTTAGTCTTATATTCATTTTAATTAAACATTCCCACACATTTCAATTATTTCTGGTGTTGGTACGTTTTTTCATGTGACATCTAATTGCTAGCAGTCTTATGATAGGAAGATCCAATTCTTCCATTGGAGAAAAAAAAGGTTTGCAACAAAGCCCCATTTCCAGCTCCTTCTGTGTCTCTAAAATAGTTCTTTATTGAATATTCGATTATGTTCCAGTATATTGGCGGGTGACTCAGGATAGGAGCTGTTACAGATATACAGAGAGAAAGAGAGTAGTTAAACAAATGAGGCATTAATAAAGGAGAGCATGTGTAGCTCAGGGTTGATATGAGAGGTCCTTGGTGCTCCTTGAGCTTGCTTATTTTCTTGTAGATGTTTCATTACCCAAACTAGGTAACATCAGTATTAGCAAGCTCAGAGAGCACCAAGGATCTCCTCAAATGAGGGATTCTATCCTGACACTGATTTCTGTACTAATGAAGTGGTATGAAGTTCTAATATATAGAAGTAGAGTATTGTTTCCAGAATAGGACAAAAATATAAGAAATTAAGCCTTAATCTATTGAACTTCCCTCCCTTCTCTTTCCTTTACTTTCTGTTTGTAATTTATTATGGTGGCCTCTCCGGATTCTTACCTCGGGAATTGACACTGAGTTTGTCTGAGTTTTCTCCTGGCTGTTCCACCTTCCAAAGGTCTTTAATTCAGTATCCCACCATCCTGCATCTGAACTTCCATACATAAAGCAGTCATAATTCTTGAATTATGTTTTGTTAGATGAAAGGTTTCAGAAAATGATAAAGATTTTGGAAAATTGCTCTTAAGCAGCATATTATCTAGATATCAATAGCTATAGCACTTGGACTTATATACCGCTTCATAGTCTTTACAGCCCTCTCTAAGCGGTTTACAGAGTCAGCATATTGCCCCCAACAATCTGGCTCCTCATTTTACCGACCTCGGAAGGTTGGAAGGCTGAGTCAACCTTGAGCCTCATGAGATTTGAACTGCCAAACTGCTGGCAACAGGCAGTCAGCAGAAGTAGCCTGCAGTACTGCACTCTAACCACCGCGCCATTGTGGCTCATATAGATTCTAGTAGATTCATTGAAGCTCTATAATTTAAAATGAACTCATGCTAAATTCTTTGCCTTCTTGCATGCATGAAGCTACCTTTCAACTAAAATGGCAAACAGAATAATGTAGACAAGAACAGCATTTTTCACAGCAGCATTTTTCTCAAATGGATCACTGTAGCTCAGATGCAAAGGAATTTAACAAGACGAGAAGCGTTCAGTTTCCATTGATCTAATTGTAGGTTCACCAGTTCTTGCAGAAGCCAAAATGTTGCTGGGAGAAATATACTTCTCCCAACAGAGATATTTTTTCTACAGGTGTAGATTATGACGTTATGCAGAGTGCTGATAAAAGATCCTTACAACGAAAGGCATGCCAAGCCATTCATTTAAAAACACACACAAGTTTAAGCTGTGAGCATGCCGGATATGCTTCAAAAAGTAAAAAAACCAATCCGGGAAATTGAAATATATAATTAAATTCTCAAATTCTGTTCAACATAACCTATGAACTGAA
The DNA here is from genome assembly GCF_059756535.1 of Pantherophis guttatus. Taxonomy (NCBI): domain Eukaryota; kingdom Metazoa; phylum Chordata; class Lepidosauria; order Squamata; family Colubridae; genus Pantherophis; species Pantherophis guttatus. The sequence continues at coordinate 214,144,792 of NC_142064.1, forward strand.
GGCTTTGTTCAGTTTTGTACTCCCTGAGGGATTTGCAGCTCATGATTCTTACATCCTGTTCTATACTTCAGGTCTATTTGGGCTGGAGGAATATCATTTCCAGACAAAAATTCAAGAGCAGCAACTTCCCCAGTCAGTTGACAGAGATGCCCCTGATAAATATTTGCCTTATATGTGTGTACTTCTCCCAAATTCCACCTACTGTGTAATTGCTAGGCAGAAATCTAGCAATTTCATGATGTATCCATAATCACTTGCCACAGATACATCTGATGAATTTCTGACAAATGCTTGCTGATAGAATACATACTATTCTCCAACTGAACTTCTAACAATTAGTTTAACTCTCAGCAAAAGAGGTTATATATGTGGCATTAAGGGATGCAGTGTTTCAATGGCTAAGATGCTGAGCTTATCGCTCGAAAGGTCAGCAGTTCAGTGGTTCAAATCCCTAGTGCTGCGTAATGGGGTGAGCTCCCTTTACTTGTCCCAGCTTCTGCCAACCTAGCAGTTCGAAAGCACGTAAAAAATGCAAGTAGAAAAATAGGGACCACCTTTGTTGGGAAGGTAACAGTATTCTGTGCACCTTTGGCGTTTAGTCATGCTGGCCACATAACCACGGAGATGTTTTCGGACAGCGCTGGCTCTTCAGCTTGAAACGGAGATGAGCACCGCCCCCTAGAATCGGGACGACTAGCACATATGTGCGAGGGGAACCTTTACCCTTTACCTATGTGGCATTAGTTTTCTTGCACTAGTGGATTAAAATATATAATGGGATGAATTAGTCTCTGAAAGTCCAAGGAAAGGGACAAAATTAGCAGAACTGCAGATGTGCTGTGTCATGTGAAATATTACTGGGGTCCCCTATTTGTGGAGAGGTGCTTCCAGGTTCAACTGTATCCCCTGGTTTCTACCTGAAAGGCAATGCTGGTGGATAGGGGGATGTTCTATTTGTAACAATAGTTCCAGATAGGCTCGCTTTGATTAAACATTCCAAAATTGCATGATCAGAAACTTACTTGATGTCTGTCAAGAGATAAATCTCAGAGAGTACCAAAAGCTCCATAAACCTCTTCAGTTGCCTGCCAATATTTTACTACAAAAATACAAACTTCCACAATAGTGTTTAGAATGATGTGTTTATTCCACTAGCTAAAATGATTGGATAGGCAATTATTCCTGTTTTCCCATTGTGTGGTGGATTTCCCTGTGGATCTGCGGAGCTCTGTACCTTTAAAAGCATTCTAAGTTCTGGATAGGATGTGATCAAAGTTGGCTACAAATTTCCCCACTAATGCTATTTTGAAGGGTACATGGAGTAGCCTTCAGCACGTCTTCCAAAATGGGGTAAGTTTTGTTATTTAATGAAAATGATGAGAGTTATGAAAAGAAAAAAGAGGAGTTAGGAGGCAGAGGCTGGCTAAAACCATATGTGGGTGACAAAAAAATGCTCATTCTGTATTTCCTCTTAACTAATAAGGTATGAATAGTGAGAATTCCTTACACTGTTCTAAATATAGCAATTGTAAAATCTATGCTATAATTTAGTCATTTTGTTTAACTCTTAGCCAAACAGTTCAAATAAACACATATTTTGAACACTGGGACATACAAAATAACTATTCAAAATGAACAGCTATTACATCTGTAAACAGTTTACTGGTATCCACTGACCATGGTATGCAAATAATGGCTAGAATGGAAACAATGACTCATTAATTCACAACTTTGCTTCCCAAACATTCCATTCAGAACTATTTTACTGAAAGTTTAAAAAATCCAGAAGCTTCTGAAGCTGTAAAGACGATCTGTTCTTTAGAATTATTTAAAGATAACTCGTGAGTTTTGTGTTGTGCTTGTTTTCAGCTGAAAAGTTTTCAGTGAGAAATTGTTCCATTAAAATAAAGAAATCTAATATGTCCTACAATTTATCCTGAGTTCCTGATGCTTGCCTCGTTTATCGGAATGCTTTAGAATTTGTTTAAACTTGCTATATTGTTGCAGATAACCTAATTCAGTGACCTTGTTGTCGTATTTCCTGATTTACATCTTTCTTTCTTTCCTTTGAAGCTTCTGAGTTATGGTCTGAAAAGGCCACTTGGAAGTTTCCTCATGAGTACTTCATTTTTCTGCATTTAATCCAAGCACAGGACATCAGGGACGAAGCAAATTACCAAAGAGTTTACACAATAAAGAACACTCCCAAGTGGATTATTATAATATTCCTGATTGCAGTTTTTAGCTTGTTTGTTGTGACTAATTATCTCCCTAACCTGGTCATGGTGCTGTATGTATTGCCAAATGCTGAAATCTTTCAAGAAAATCATTTTCCAGACTCCTGTCGTTTAGCTTTGATTGGGAACAATGTTCTACGTGGTTTTAAACAATACCATAATTTTACTCTCAGTTTTTAGGCATTCTCATATCTATTTCTGGGTCCAATTAGTTTAGTATGAACAATAGTAAACTATATCCATACATGACAAATAATTTGAAATTGATGTTTTCTGCATGGTGCCATTGATAGATTTCTCTTTTGCTTGGGTTTTGTTCTTGTTTTTATGTTAGTCTTTGACCAAACTATTGAATTGATTGATCCCTGAATCTGGCAAAGAATACAAAAGTTGTATTCAGATATTCTAAAATCAAAAAAATAAATGCTTCCTCCAATGATAGTCCTCTTGGCCCACAGCCTTGTCATATTGATGGGATCTGAAACACATATTGCAAACCACAATTGTAATGTTCAAGATTTCCGATAACATAGAGCTCAGAAATTTCACCCAGATAAATCTAATGGCACTTTAACTTCAGACTGTCCCAATCAACACTTCATACCATCAATAGACAGATTGGGTTGCAGGGAATTGAACAACTCTGCTCCACTTGGCTACTTAAAAGTTCATGGTGCCAATATAAGATAAGACTCCAGAAATAGATGTACTGTGGAAAGGCTAGAGCATTGTTAAAACTGCACTTGACTGAAATTGGCCTTCTAATTTCACTGTAAGCAAACCTATGGAGGGTAAATTCAGGCCACTGCCAAATGAGAACTCCTTTGGATAGGAGGTTCTTCTAGCATTTCTGTATAAATTGGGAAGGAAAATGCTTATATATTACTCATAATGCCACTATACACTTTTTTACATGTCTATTATACTTGTTATACTTGCATGTTAAACCAGTATAATTATTAGCAGTAGACAGATGTTAATAGTTATTCCTTCCTGCATTGATTGCATCCTGGGTCCTCTTTTTCTTTAGAATTGTCATGGCCACAACTCCTTCAACTCCTGTCACAGCTTCAACTCCTGCTGTGGGAAAGGCCCTTTACCAAGGGTGTTAAACTCAAGGCCCGTGGATCGGATCCAGCCCGCAAGGTGCTTAGATCTGGCCTGCAGGGCCGCCCTGGAAACAGCAGAGGCCTGTAGTGCCTCTGTCAGCGAAAATGGAGCTCAGGAGGGCCGCTCCGTTTTCTCTGGCAGAGTGCTCAAGCCACCACAGGTGGCCCTGACACAAATGACGTCGAGCTGGCCATGCCTACCCATACAGCCACAGGGAAGTTCAATCTACCCAAGACAATATCCTCCACTCTATTTAGGCAACTAGATGACCTACAAGGTCCCTTCCACCTCTGTTTACCTGATAGGCACAGAACCATCTAAAGAACCACCATCCTACCACAAAATAGCAGATGAAGGAACCTACATCTTACTAGCAGTGTAGTCCACTGAACAAGTACTGATAAGAACAAGTCAAACTCACACACTTCTTGTGACAATTTTAGCAATCAAGTTAAAAATAATAAGAGACATGATCTTAATTAATGATCTATGATTAATCTTGAACACATCCAGAGAGAAAATGAGTCGTCTATCTAGTGAACAGAAGATGACACCAGAAAGTTTCCTTTCCCGCTAGCCAGAATGCTAGAAGAGCGCGAAAATGCAGAAACTTTATTTTAAAACTGCAAGTTACAAAAAGGATTAATAATGACAGAAAAAATATTTTTAGAAAGTTGTAATATATATAGCTTGAATACATATTTGATAAAATCCAAACACAGTCAGAAGCTTAAAGTCTAGAGAGAATAGAATCTCATCAAAGCTATATTCAGAATAAGAGCCTTTCCCAAAATAAAGTGAGGACACAGCCGGTGTGCTTTCACCATTAGGCACAAAGGATTAAAAAAAAAAAAAATACAGAGTTGGCAGAAGCCAAAACACAAGGTTTGAAATCTATACTTCCATAGGATAAAATGTGGGAAAAGGAATTTACAGGTAGTCCTTGACTTACACTATACACCATATGTTTAGCAACTGTTCAGTTACAACCACATTGAAAAAGTAATTTATGACCAGTCCTCACATTTATGACCATCACAGCATCCCATCTCATTATCATGATTTGGACACTTGGCAACCAGCATGTATTTATGACACATCCTGGGGTCACATGATCATCACTTGCAGCCTTCCTAGGAAGCTTTCTACAAGCAAGTCAGTGGGGAAGATGAATTCATTTAATGACTGCAGCAACAAGGTCATAAAATCAGGCACAGCTCACTTAATGGCATTGCTTAGCAATAGAAATTCCATTCCCAATTTTGGTCGTAAGTTGAGGACTACCCTGTTCTGAGATACCATACTTTCAAAAAAAATCTTCCATCTAAAATATCCATGCTAGGGTCCAGGGCTCATTGAAGCCTTCAAGTGCGCTGGGCTAAAATTAACCACTGATAATGGATGGTGGGAACTCCAACCTGACATCTTGAGAGCCAGATTCCACTTTTCCCTGATCTAAATTGTACACATTTATCTTGTGCCTCTTAAGATAGTAACACAAGTGCTGAATAAAAGAGAGCTGTGAAATTAATAACATAATTTTCTCCTATTAAAAAAAAGAGGCAAAAGATACTTTGAGGCCTCACAATGCAGCCGAGTGGTGTTTGGAAAGCATATAATTAATGGATTGGCACCTCACACTATCCATACTTGTTTGCTTTGAAAATGGCCAATCAAATCAAATCCCTTGATTACCTTTCAGAAGAGTTTTGTTTTTGGGTGTCCAGCTGCAGAAGTGGAACGATGGTTCTGGCCTTGAAGTTCAAAATCGGAGGAATTAGCATTCGTTTTTATTTACGGAATTCTGGGCACCAAGTAGTTTTTAAAAATTCTTTCCATACATGAACACGGAGATGGAAGCTCATACCATGTGATCCACAACTGGATTTAACATATAATTTGTGGTTTGCTATGGTTGAATCCAGTTTCCAGTGTAGCTGTTTTGGAGAAGTTACCTGAAGAGTTCTTTCCAGTTTGATGAGAGGGTCTAAAATTATTATCTTTTCCCAGACATAACATTACATCAATCTTAATGTGTCACGTGTTTTTGGCTGCTGAATGTATTTTTAACTAAGAGTAACTGCTTCACAATAACAGAGATAGTAGGGAATTCTATGATTCTTTTACTAAGTACTACTTACAACGATTAGGAACTTCCACTTACAAATATGTCACTTTCTCCCAGCCTCTTTCTCAGGGCTCTTTAGTTAACAAGCCCTTGCGCCATTACTAAACTACAGCTTCCTCACCTTTTTCTTCTAGTCCTGGAATGTCAAACTTGCGGTGTCAGGATGCTAATTAATCCCATTCTGCTTTTGGGTAATCGCACCTTGATTTAGAGACGTGGATCAAGACTTTTCCTTGCAAGTATACATTAAGAAAATAAACCCGAAGATATAAGAAAAACTCATTTATTTGTTATAAAGAAAATAAAACATCTTACTAATCTAAATAATTACATTTTGGCAACGTTCCTGCCGGCCACCTCTCTGCAGCCGGACCTCTCCTGGCAGGAGAACAAAGAAAGTATATAGAAGAAGGAAAGGAATGCGGACATGCGTAGTATCAGTTACTGATAAGAACTTGGCAAGCTACGGAAAGTCTGAAAATCCAAAAATGTGAGCTCATCTGGTAAATACAAAAATGCAGTGACATGCGGCCGGTAGGCCAGATGTGTCACACACTGGCCTAGTGAAGGGGGGAAAAAAGTCTCGATACGTCACGTGATGCTATGACGCCACAAGTTTGACACCCCTGTTCTAGTCCATTTCCCAAGCAAGAGATGGGAGGGGAATTGGTTGTACTGCTGTGGAAAGTACTCAGCATGTCATCTCTGCTTGGATCTTTGGTAGCTGGCCACTTTGTATAGACCTTGTGTGATGCATCTCCCTCTGGGCCTTCCCAGCCTTTCCTGGTCTGAGGTACTTCAAAAATTCCAAGCATCTGTCCGCCACATTGGAGGTAGTTCGTCTTCCTATCTGAGATTTTGCTTTTCTTCTGCAAAGGAAACCTCCCATTATCATCTTTGCCTCCTTGCTCCAGGTAACTGCAAGCACAGAGATTCTTGTATGATTATCATGTTTCTCTCCAAAACTAGCACTCTCCTAATAACATGTTCTGCAACACTTGCTAAAACGGGGATGCTAGGTCTCTTTCACAAGTCAGACAGGTAGAATGTCCCCAGCAACTGAAGTGGTGGGTTCCCTCCCACCCCTCCACCCGCCACATACAAGGTTTGGCTGATAGAAATGCTGTCTACATCCGGACTTTACAAGTCCTGGCTATCAGCCAGGTTAGCTCATCAGGCTTTATTTCTGTACTCCAAGGCCCTATCTGGGCTTCTTCTCCAGTTCTACTTCTGCTAAATCATACCAGCTTCTAAATCAGGCCACTAAAATCCATATGCAACATAATGATACTGAACTTTGAACAAACATGACATTCAAAATAAATTTTCTTTTCTTACCGCACTGAGTCTTTGGTTTTGCTTATTGCACTGGTTTATGTAACAGATGTTGACATTACATTCACAATGGCACAATTGTAATGTTAGTGAGTCACTGGTCAATATTTACTTGGATTCTGCTCTGAATAATTAAAGTGAATTCTTAATTAAGGTAAATCCTAACCTCCAATTTCACTGAAAACTGCACAACACGAGAAAGCTCAAACTTTTAATGTTCTTTAAAATACATATATATTCAAATGGATCTCTACTGTGGAATGTCTTAGAATACTATTGTCTAAGATAATGTTGACTTAAAATACACTCACAACTGCAAGAAAAAAAGGTATTTCAGTTGAATTTTTTTTCACCTAACCCTCAAGGAATGATAATGGTTGCAAGTTTTTAAAAGGGAGGGGAATGCTGCTAGAATGCAGAGTGGGAATCATGGATAGATCATTCAATATTTTAAGACCTAGTTGAAAGGAGTGACATTAATAACTTGCCTCCAAAAGTTGTAAATGCTCCAACACTGGAAGTTTTTAAGAAGAGATTGGTTAACCATTTGTCTGAAATGGTATAGGGTTTCCTGCCTAAGCAGAGGTTTGGGCTAGAAGACTTCCAAGGTCCCTTCCAACTGTCTATCTATTCTATTCTATTCTATTCTATTCTATTCTATTCTATTCTATTCTATTCTATTCTATTCTATTCTATTCTATTCTATTCTATTCTATTCATAGCACAAGGATTACAACATCTTGGCTGTGGATGCCTGGAGCTGTAGTACCATCACCAGACTTGAAACAGATAACTTGCAGAGTAGTTGCCAGTTGCCTCTTGAAAAAGCATTTTTGGGACAATTTGCAGAGGAAAATATCTTGGTGACTTCATGGAAGCATCAATTTTGTTTTCTTGGCAACAATTCAGAAGTGGTTTGTCATTGCCTTTTTCTATATTTATTTATTTTAAAACTTCCTTGTCTTATCTTTAGCCCTAAAAGTATCTCATGACTTCCACTAAATATTAATCCAGTCTAGTCCAAATATTAATACTGCTTACTTTTTCAATATCAGTCATAAATTGCTAAGTATTATTGTTCAACTACGGTATGTAATTCCTACACTACACTATAACAATACAAAATAAAGAGATTCTGAAAATTAATATTATAGGGTATATTTCCTCACATGGAGACTAAATATTATTTCTATATGGTATTTGATATACAGAATCCAAATCCCACTTAAATTAAGGATTACAAATTTCCTGTGGAGAATAAAAACAAACTGCAATTCTCCAAAAGGATGGACACCAGAAAACACAGGATGTTAACTGTAATTTCTAGTCACAGGGGGAAAAAAATCAGAATTTATTTCTTTTACCATTTCTTTCATAGTAAACAACAGATTACAAATACTTATTATCTTGGTTTTCTAGCCTTTCATTTATAGTGTTTACAGAGATTTATTCAGAAATAAGCATAAGTTATTTCAGTTTTATCCATTGGTATACAGTATAGAATTTCAGATATGAAACTGTATTTTCAAAAACATGAGCATTTTTCTGTAACTGGACCAGTGAAATACACGTTAAAATGTCCTTGTTGATTAAAAAAGACACAATCCCTACTAATTCATAAAGCATTTTAAGAAAATGAGATTCATCAAGTTCTACTTGGAGATTTAATGAGAATAATATTCCTGAAGATCACCTACTTCTAACCCTAACTGTAAATAACTCCTCAGGCACAAAGATTAAAGTTTATAGATGTCATTTTTAATATATTCTTTGGGAATGTATGTTTCATTATGGGAATTTATTCAATACAAAAGTAATATATTGCTTGGATTGTGATGGTTTCTGATAATATTTGAAATGTTTTATGCATTACATTGTAAATTTTAAAAAGCGCATTGAATTCAATTTCAATAGTAACCTTTTCTGGAAAGTAAACAAATACATTATTGAAAGACGATTATCTGCAATCCATTTCCTGGTCACTGACTTCGGGCTCCAAAGAATACAGTTCATCCAGTGCAAGTTCTGAAAGAATGTAGAATGTATAAGATTTTTTTTAAAAAAATACCATATTTATTCAACACTGCTACTGTCTAAATGTAGCAGTATTTTAATAGAGTCAAATTCCTGTCCATCATGCAGAGTAATAACTGAAGGGTTAGTAAAGCTGAGGTAGGCAACTTGGTGACCTCAAGAAATTGAAACTCCTACCCTCTTAATTCTTTGCAATTGGCATGCAGGCTAGCTTTACAGGAGAAATGGGACAACTTGCTATGACCAACTCACCATGGCCAAATTGCTGCAGCCAACTTGCCACTGGATAAGTCACCACGGCCAACATGCCATCGGATAACTTGCTGCAGGACAATTTAACAATTCTAGTTAATTATTTTTAAAAAAATTTAAAATTAATTTCTGCCATTCACATTTCATTCTGTCCCTCCTTTTGCATCCTTTAATGATTCTATTCTACCTTTTCTTTGATATTAGTGTAACTCTCGTCCCGCAGCGAGCTGTCCTGTGGCGAGATGGAAGTGGCAAGTTGTCCTGCAGCGAGTTGGCCGTGGCAAGTTAGCTGTGGTGAGTTGGCCTTGGCGAATTGTCATGGACCCCTTGACGGGAACTGAACAGGCTGCATGCTCCCTCCTGACTATATATACTTGTGAAAACTAATGAGCCAAAAAATGTGCATCTTTGCACACTGAAAATACTAGCATACCAAAAACACATTTTATCATTTATAAGTTTAAGAGACAATGCTGTATTCAATCTGTGACACTTTTATTTACAAAGTGAAGATATGAGAATCATCTCCAAACCCTTCCTAATTGGCTTAGCCATTATTCAAATGATAGGAAAATTTATAGTTTAGCAGAAGAGCATATTGCTTATAAAAAGTAGGCTCCAAGTTCAGTCCATAGCAGTCTAAACCCCAAGAGACATGCGGTCAGCCTCAAGACAGCACTAAATTAGATCAAAAGTGAGCAACATATGATGAATCAGGGAATTGCATTGAACACTTTTGAAGACAGAAGTTTGTACTGTATGTCAGGAGGCGGCAAAATGGGGTGGATCCAGGAGTTTCTACTCTGGAAATTAATGAACCTGATATATGTAAATAAAGGAATGGGATTTGAAGGTTACATGTATGAAATACACTTTTGCCACTGTAGGCAAGGAAAAGTTGACTGAGGTAGCTAATGAAAAGAGGACACAATGTTTTGAGTAGGTACAAAAAGAATGAACATCTGAGTTTTCTCTATAAGGTCAACAAAAGTAGTTTTTCTAAAGCAGAAAAAAATGAGTTTCTCTTCTCCCCTTCCAAGTTATAAAATAGCTGGTGTAATCTTGGAAAGGAAGTTTGGTGGGATACTAAGTCTAACTCGATGTCTAAGTCTAACTTGATGTCTAAGTGCCTGGAGGCGGTGAGGGTTTGGATAGGTAGGAACAGGCTCAAACTCAACCCTCCAAGACAGAGTGGCTGTGGATGCCAGCATCCCAGGATCTAGCGGCCCCACCACTTTTGATGGGAGGGGAGTTGCTTACTCCCTCTGAAAGGGTTCGCAACCTTGGCGTTCTCCTGGATTCGCGGCTGTCTTTAGTAGACAATCTGATGGCCGTGTCCAGGGGGGCTTTTGAACAGGTTCGCCTGATGCGCCAGTTGCAACCTTACCTAGACAGGGATGCCCTCTATACAGTCACTCAGGCTCTCATTATCTCTCATCTGGACTACTACAATGCCCTCTACATGGGGCTGCCCTTGGGTGCACCCGGAGGCTCCAACTGGTCCAGAATGCGGCCGCGCAGGTTATTACGGGAGCTTCCCGATACTCCCGGGTTACACCTCTCCTGCGCAAGCTGCACTGGTTGCCGGTGGTCCTTCGGATTCGCTTCAAGGTGTTGGTTCTCTATAAGGCCCTTCATGGCATGGGCCTGGAGTACTTGCAGGATCATCTCCTACCGGCCTCCCACCGCCCAGTGCGCTCACATAGGGCTGCCCTCTTCTGGGTGCCGTCGGCCAGACAATGTCGGCTGACGGCGCCAGGACGAGGACGTTCTCTGTGGCTGCACCGACCCTCTGGAACGAGTTACCCACCGGGCTCCGGATGGCCCCTAATCTCTGTTCCTTCCGCAAAGACCTGAAGACATGGCTTTTTAAGCAAATTGTCTGATTCTGTTTTGGGAGTTTTAATTAATTGTGGGATTTTAATTGAATCTTTTAATCTTATTTATTATTGCTGTTTTGTTGTGATTTTACTGTTGTAAGCCGCCCCAAGTCCTTCGGGAGAAGGGCGGCATATAAATTTTAATAAAATAAATAAAATAAAAATAAATAACTCAAAAACAAAGGTACATTTTACAACAACAATAATACTGCAGAGACCTGGGGATAAAACTATTCCATTAAAAAAATTCTAATTCATGAGGATAATTATAAAAGACCTAGTAATCTTGTTTCCTTTTTTTGAAAGACTGAAGTTATGAATACCATCTTATAGTCTGGATCTCTATGATGTTTAATAAAATCTATTTGTTTTAGACACCCTTACAGAATTCAGATTAATATGCTCACATCTACTTCCTTTGCTACCAATGCAAGTAAGGATCTATTCTGCAAGAGAAGTTCCAAGGAGCCAAGGTGAGCCTCAGCACTGATGGTTATCAATTAAGAACACTGCTGAGGGAAGAATTTGATTCAAAAGATTTAAAAAAATTCTGAACCCTAGGCTGCAACAGAAAGTTTGGGAAATTTGCTTTTTAATTATAGCAAGCTTGCATTTTTCACTTCAAAATGGGAGGGAACAATGTCACCAATTTTCAGCAATTGAAGGCTAGAGAAAAGAGTTTGAGAGAGCCATTCCTGAGCTGAATAATTCAATCATCTTATTTGGAAGAATGCAAACTTCTGTGTCTACAAACAAGGAACGCATACAACTCAACAATACTTTATTAGGGGGGACTTTTATCAGCCACATATTAAAGGGTATTTCCTTCCAAATATATACAACTCTGTATTAAATTTTAAAAAAGTAGTATTAACAAGTAATGGTTTGACACAAGTAACTTTAGGATAGTCTCTAAACTATTCCCAATGTTTTGGAGCCAGTGCACACTTCTGAAATTATAATAGTATGGGAGAATGACCCTTAGGAACGAGGAGAAGACATTCTTCCTAGGAAACAATCAGACAAGAGAGGGGGAAGCCCCCAGTGGCTTCATGGTCAAGGAAGGAAACTTAGGAAGGTTTCACCCTAATGGATCAGGAAATTAAAAGAGTCGGTGGGAGAGCTGTACTTTCAAACTCTGTTTAGGTGGTTATACAATAAAGCAGAATTTCCTCATCTGGTCACGTTTCCTGTCTGGTTTAATATAGCCTTACAATAAAGAAGAATTAGCTCATCTGGTTGTGTTTCCTGTCTGTTTTACCTGGGAGGATTGCAGGAATTTAGAGAGGATGTTGTGGGTGCACTCCCAAAATGGCTGCTAGGGTCACAAAGCACCAAGAGGCAAAAAGCAAAATGCTCCTTTCAAAGTCAAACTTCCCATCTCTATTTTAAAAATCCAAAGGGGGCAGAGTGCCAAGTGAGTGCTAAACAATAAGATCATCCAATGGCTCAATTACAGTGGTGCCAGAACTTTTTTAAAAGCCACAAACATACCAGTAGGAAATAAAATGTGTTCCACAGGAATTTAGGAAAACTAAAAGTTCAATGAAACATATCCTTTATAATTCTTGGTCCTCACACTGCTTCATAATATCCCATTCAATGTATTTGAAGTACTAGTCCTGGGAAAGAATATGGCCTTGAAAAGTGTTTCTGCTAATTTGATGCCTGTCACTCTTGACAGGAGATGATTAGTTAAAAGTAGCTCTTAGAGAAATCTACCCTGTTTCCCCCAAAATAAGACATCCCCTGATAATAAGCCCAATCGGGCTTTTGAGCACATGGCAATAAGGCCAAACACTTATTTCAGGGTTCAAAAAAATCTAAGACAGGCTCTTATTTTTTTGGACACACGGTATGAATCAATGAAAAATGAGTATAATGTATCCTCATGACAGAGCAAACCATGCAGTTACAAACTGTAGAAGCAGCAATGACAATGGACCCAAATAGCACAGGTTTTGTTTACTTAGTTCTGCATCTGTTGCCTTTCTATGCTATATTATGACAAGAGAAAATGAATGAATGTTAGAATGCATTTGCATGCACTTGCAGGTGGCAGATCACTGCCTACCTTAGTAGTCACGTTTAATGCAAGGAGTCTCACCTTCACAAGCTTTTAAATGCTGCCCTTTTCTCAGGACTGCTGTAACCCCAGACAAGACACCATCGTATTGGTGGAGCACTTCCAGGGAATGTTCGTGGAAAAGTTTATCTTTCTGGGAGAGACCATGCAGAAGCAAAACAGCATCCCTCAAAAACTGTACAATTTGCTTTTCATGTCCATTGAACACGATTCCTTCCATTTTTCTGATCAAAAGCCATTGCCTATGTAACATTACTATCAGAGCTTTCACTGCCTGCAAGAAAACAGAATACAGTTCTCATAGAGATTGGGATGTGTATTGTTACATTGATAATTGTTCTCTTTTTGGAATAGTACCATTGTAATACAGACATATGAGATTCTTATTATAAGAGGACCACGGTTTGGAGATTACAAGGTATACTTAAGCAATATACCCTGACCGTAAGACTGAACAGGTAACACCAGAGTCATGTTGTTTTTTTCAGGTGAAAAAAAGCATATAGTATTAAATTATGATCATAAATGTAATTTTTAGTGGCTTACCTCAGAAGTGCACTGGCAATCTGTTCCCACAAGTAAAACAGAGGATCTACAACACTGCATACACTTGGTCAGAAAACGAACCGTCTAAAAAAAATGAACACAACATATTTTTTAAAATATTATTTTAAAAGATAAAACATGTAGCATCAAAATAAAAGAAAACCCTACATCTCTCTGGTCCCAAACCTACTAAACAAATGTTCTTGAAATAACAAAGAAAAAGGAGGGAGGATTTTCAAGTAAATATCCCAAGCATCAGTTTTTTAAATTCAGTTTAATCCCTCATACTAGCATAACTAATGTATTTAGATTACGTTTCTCTATTATGTAAACTTGGTTCCAGCAATGTTCAGAAAAAAGTCAGGGCTGCAACATACGCAACCCTTTAACTCCATCTCACCCCCAAAAGCTGAACCATAGCTCAGATAGCTTTGGAGGCTTAGAAACTGATACAAATGTATGGTTTTCAGTTGGAAGGCAGGATAAAGATAAACTTGTATTTTTATAATATGATTACTCAAAAGCTCAAATCCTGCATTTAATCTCTCCTGTTCAAAGGACAGTCATGTTTTTAACTTCAAATATGCAATACACTTTTACCTCTTGTTCCAACTGCAGCCAAAGCCCTTCAGATGCTAATTTATCAGGGCGTGATGTGATGTACATGTATAATGCCAAAAGTAGGCAGGTTTCTGTGAAAAGAATTAAGTATAACATATCAACATTATCATTCATGTGACTGCAATGTCTTAAAAACTACCATGCTCTCTTGAATACAGTGTGCTCCACATTTTCTATATGACAAAAATTAGATACTACGGTTTAAGTTCATTTCAAAGTGAATGCTAGGTGTTACCCTCAGAAGAGGGAAACATTAAATTAATACCTTCAAAGGGGTGCCCTTCTGGTGTTTGGAAACAACTTCCTTAATCCTTACAACTCAGTAATGTCTGAGGGTTCAGTTGCCTGCTCCTAACATAGAGCACTTTTGAAATAAGCATTTCAGCCATAACTCCCCTAATTTTATCTATCTGACTGTATCTGTCTCCTCTTCTTCTCACTCCACAAATGTGTCATTTGTTCAAAAATAATATTATGGGCGAGGAACTGGGTTGCACCAGTGGTCCTGTACCACAGTAAACAATCTGTGCAGAAATTATAACTCTCTTGGCTGTCCTGTGGCGAGTACATGACCACTTTAGCACTTTTAGATTTCACATACAGTTTTTCTCTCAGAGGGACTGAAAGCAAGATAATTTGCT